>NC_134487.1:7855264-7887764 GCF_040206685.1 Ascaphus truei
CTTCCTGCTAACACAGGCCTGATCCTGCAGCGGCTTCCTGCTAACACAGGCCTGATCCCTGCAGCGGCTTCCTGCTAACACAGGCCTGATCCCTGCAGCGGCTTCCTGCTAACACAGGCCTGATCCCTGCAGCGGCTTCCTGCTAACACAGGCCTGATCCCTGCAGCGGCTTCCTGCTAACACAGGCCTGATCCCTGCAGCGGCTTCCTGCTAACACAGGCCTGATCCCTGCAGCGGCTTCCTGCTCACACAGGCCTGATCCCTGCAGCGGCTTCCTGCTCACACAGGCCTGATCCCTGCAGCGGCTTCCTGCCAACACAGGCCTGATCCCTGCAGCGGCTTCCTGCTAACACAGGCCTGATCCCTGCAGCGGCTTCCTGCTAACACAGGCCTGATCCCTGCAGCGGCTTCCTGCCAACACAGGCCTGATCCCTGCAGCGGCTTCCTGCTAACACAGGCCTGATCCCTGCAGCGGCTTCCTGCTAACACAGGCCTGATCCCTGCAGCGGCTTCCTGCTCACACAGGCCTGATCCCTGCAGCGGCTTCCTGCTAACACAGGCCTGATCCCCGCAGCGGCTTCCTGCTAACACAGGCCTGATCCCTGCAGCGGCTTCCTGCTAACACAGGTCTGATCCCTGCAGCGGCTTCCTGCTAACACAGGCCTGATCCCTGCAGCGGCTTCCTGCTAACACAGGCCTGATCCCTGCAGTAAAGGTAAAGCCCCCACCTCCTCCCCCCCTAATCTGTAAAAATAAAAAAGCCCCCATCTCCACCCCCCCAATCTGTAAAAGTAAAGTCCCCATCTCCCCCCCCTTAATCTGTAAACGTGAAGCCCCCATCTCCCCCCTAATCTGTAAAGGTAAAGCCCCCATCTCCCCCCCTAATCTGTAAAGGTAAAGCCCCCATCTCCCCCCCTAATCTGTAAAGGTAAAGCCCCCATCTCCCCCCCCCCAATCTGTAAAAGGTACAGCCCCCATTTCCCCCCCCCCAATCTGTAAAAGTAAAGTCCCCATCTCCCCCCCTTTATCTGTAAACGTGAAGCCCCCATCTCCCCCCCCTAATCTGTAAAGGTAAAGCCCCCATCTCCTCCCCCCTAATCTGTAAAGGTAAAGCCCCCATCCCCCCCTAATCTGTAAAGGTAAAGCCCCCATCTCCCCCCCTAATCTGTAAAGGTAAAGCCCCCATCTCCCCCCCTAATCTGTAAAGGTAAAGCCCCCATCTCCCCCCCTAATCTGTAAAGGTAAAACCCCCATCTCCCCCCCTAATCTGTAAAGGTAAAGCCCCCATCTCCCCCCCTAATCTGTAAAGGTAAAGCCCCATCCCCCCTAATCTGTAAAGGTAAAGCCCCCACCCCCCCTAATCTGTAAAGGTAAAGCCCCTACCCCCCTAATCTGTAAAGGTAAAGCCCCTACCCCCCTAATCTGTAAAGGTAAAGCCCCCATCCCCCCCTAATCTGTAAAGGTAAAGCCCCTACCCCCCTAATCTGTAAAGGTAAAGCCCCCACCCCCCCCTAATCTGTAAAGGTAAAGCCCCTACCCCCCTAATCTGTAAAGGTAAAGCCCCATCTCCCCCTAATCTGTAAAGGTAAAGCCCCCATCTCCTCCCCCCTAATCTGTAAAGGTAAAGCCCCCACCCCCCTAATCTGTAAAGGTAAAGCCCCCACCCCCCTAATCTGTAAAGGTAAAGCCCCATCTCCCCCCTAATCTGTAAAGGTAAAAACCCCATCTCCTCCCCCCTAATCTGTAAAGGTAAAGCCCCATCCCCCCCCTAATCTGTAAAGGTAAAGCTCCCATCTCCCCCACTAATCTGTAAAGGTAAAGCCCCCATATCCCCCCCCCTCCCCAAATCTGTATCGGCTCTTTGATAAAGCCTGGTATAAAAGGTACAGAAAGAATCCGCCCCATCCCGAGGCGCGTGAGAAATGTAATGTGCAATAACCATTCAAAGCCGGCACACGGCTGTCTCTGGGTAACGAAGCCAACCAGCTGGTTAAATCCTTTACAAAAAAAGGAAGGTATTTTTGGGCTGGCTACAGGGGATTGCACCTGTAAACACAGAGCCCAGAAACCAGCGGCAGCGATCCTATCCTCCTGCGCTCCGCAGTGTGAGGCGCGTTATCGGCGCGGTGCTATTAATAATTGGTTTCACAAGCAGAGAAACGAGGATGGGAGGTAAGAGACAGGCGGCTATTTTAAGGGCGACTGTTTAAGAGTGTGCCCAAGTCCCCTCACTGCAAACACACTGCCGCCCCGAGGAAAGGAATCCCCCGCAGAAAGCGCTCACACTGCCGGCATTTATCCTGGCAAACCCCGGGGTATACTCAGACATAACTGAGGCCCTTGCCCGTGTGGGGGTAGGGGGGGGGGGGGCAAGCACCCTTCTCGCCCCTGCCCGAGAAATGATCCGATATGCAGCGTATGAAGTGCAGACTCACAGATGCCCAGCGTGGTTCCAGGGACGAGCACGCGCTGCGTTGCTAGGAGATTCACACACACACACACACACACACCGAGTGTCCCACACTCGCGCGCGCTCGGTTACGGAGACGCCTGTGCAAGCAGTTAACCCTTCCCTTACCAGGCACAGCAGTGAAGGGGTTGCAGGCTTTTTGGTAAGGTGGGGAGATGGAGGAGGAGCTGGGCTGTAAGAAGCCGGGGGTGCAACTCCACGTGGGGGTCTCTGCACCACATAGGGAAATGCCAGACATGTGATGTGCTTTAACCCCGTGAGAGCTGGAGGGCAGGCGGTACCACACAGGATTAATTTTCAGTCTGCTTTGAAATTTACAGTGGTGATTAAGCTTCGTAAAAGTTCTCCATGAATGGGATGCTGGCTCTGTTCCTCCTTAACCCAGATTTCACAGCACACACTAATGAGGCATCACTTAGATTTAACCCCGTCACTGCCATTAGTACACTTTGCACCTAGGAGAGACTGAGTTTTGGGCCTACAAATAAAGCCGAGTTGATTAGACGCCAGCGGGAAAGAAACAAAAGCGTTTTCTCCCTCCAGTGAATGTGATGAAAATGATTGTGAGGCGAGCAACGGGTCCCGGTCACGCCTGCGTAGGGAAATATTAAATACACATAAAAACCCAGCCAGGAGGAGAATACCCTCCCAGGCAGCACGCCGGCGCGTGTGTACTCCCGCTGCCAGGCAGCACGCCAGCGCTGGGGCACAGGTTACAGGACTGCATGCCCGCGTGTGTACTCCCGCTGCCAGGCGGGAGGTTCCCCCTAACTCCCCCCCCCACCTCGCTCCCCCAACTCTGTGAACATCTGGTTCTCAAAATACTTACTGGGAAAGGCACCACCGGTTACTTCCGTGTACTTAAATTTGCCACGCCTGGCAACAGGAAGTCGCAGCTTCCTATTGGCCAGCGTCACGCAGAATTATAAACCTCCATTTTGTTTCCCCTAGAGGGGGACCGTACTGGGCCGCCATCTGAGGAACCGGGACACAACCCCGACGCTCCAAAGTTTCCCGTCTCTTGCGATGCATACAGGAACTGCCACAGGCAGATACACATCACTGCGACGCATACAGGAACTGCCACAGGCAGATACACATCACTGCGACGCATACAGGATCTGCCACAGGCAGATACACATCACTGCGACACATACAGGAACTGCCACAGGCAGATACACATCACTGCGACGCATACAGGAACTGCCACAGGCAGATACACATACTGCGACGCATACAGGAACTGCCACAGGCAGATACACATACTGCGACGCATACAGGAACTGCCACAGGCAGATACACATCACTGCGACGCATACAGGAACTGCCACGGGCAGATACGCATCACTGCGACGCATACAGGAACTGCCACTGGCAGATACACAGCACTGCGACGCATACAGGAACTGCCACGGGCAGACACACATCACTGCGACGCATACAGGAACTGCCACAGGCAGATACACATCACTGTGACGCATACAGGAACTGCCACGGGCAGATACACATCACTGCGACGCATACAGGAACTGCCACAGGCAGATACACATCACTGCGACGCATACAGGAACTGCCACAGGCAGATACACATCACTGCGACGCATACAGGAACTGCCACAGGCAGATACACATCACTGCGACGCATACAGGAACTGCCACGTGCAGATACACATCACTGCGACGCATACAGGAACTGCCACAGGCAGATACACATCACTGCGACACATACAGGAACTGCCACGTGCAGATACACATCACTGCGACACATACAGGAACTGCCACAGGCAGATACACATACTGCGACGCATACAGGAACTACCACAGGCAGATACACATCACTGCGACGCATACAGGAACTGCCACAGGCAGATACACATCACTGCGACGCATACAGGAACTGCCACGGGCAGATACACATCACTGCGACGCATACAGGAACTGCCACAGGCAGATACACATCACTGCGACGCATACAGGAACTGCCACGGGCAGATACACATCACTGCCACGCATACAGGAACTGCCACTGGCAGATACACAGCACTGCGACGCATACAGGAACTGCCACGGGCAGACACACATCACTGCCACGCATACAGGAACTGCCACTGGCAGATACACAGCACTGCGACGCATACAGGAACTGCCACGGGCAGACACACATCACTGCGACGCATACAGGAACTGCCACAGGCAGATACACATACTGCGACGCATACAGGAACTGCCACAGGCAGATACACAGCACTGCGACGCATACAGGAACTGCCACAGGCAGATACACATCACTGTGACGCATACAGGAACTGCCACGGGCAGATACACATCACTGCGACGCATACAGGAACTGCCACAGGCAGATACACATCACTGCGACGCATACAGGAACTGCCACAGGCAGATACACATCACTGCGACGCATACAGGAACTGCCACAGGCAGATACACATCACTGCGACGCATACAGGAACTGCCACAGGCAGACACACATCACTGCGACGCATACAGGAACTGCCACAGGCAGACACACATCACTGCGACGCATACAGGAACTGCCACGTGCAGATACACATCACTGCGACGCATACAGGAACTGCCACAGGCAGATACACATCACTGCGACGCATACAGGAACTACCACAGGCAGATACACATACTGCGACGCATACAGGAACTGCCACAGGCAGATACACATCACTGCGACGCATACAGGAACTGCCACAGGCAGATACACATCACTGCGACGCATACAGGAACTGCCACGGGCAGATACACATCACTGCCACGCATACAGGAACTGCCACAGGCAGATACACATCACTGCGACGCATACAGGAACTGCCACAGGCAGATACACATCACTGCGACGCATACAGGAACTGCCACAGGCAGATACACATCACTGCGACGCATACAGGAACTGCCACGGGCAGATACACATCACTGCGATGCATACAGGAACTACCACAGGCAGATACACATACTGCGACGCATACAGGAACTGCCACAGGCAGATACACATACTGCGACGCATACAGGAACTGCCACAGGCAGATACACATCACTGCGACGCATACAGGAACTGCCACAGGCAGATACACATCACTGCGACGCATACAGGAACTGCCACGGGCAGATACACATCACTGCCACGCATACAGGAACTGCCACGGGCAGATACACATCACTGCCACGCATACAGGAACTGCCACTGGCAGATACACAGCACTGCGACGCATACAGGAACTGCCACGGGCAGACACACATCACTGCGACGCATACAGGAACTGCCACAGGCAGATACACATCACTGCGACGCATACAGGAACAGCCACAGGCAGATACACATCACTGCGACGCATACAGGAACTGCCACAGGCAGATACACATCACTGCGACGCATACAGGAACTGCCACAGGCAGATACACATCACTGTGACGCATACAGGATCTGCCACAGGCAGATACACATCACTGCGACGCATACAGGAACTGCCACAGGCAGATACACATCACTGCGACGCATACAGGAACTGCCACAGGCAGATACACATCACTGCGACGCATACAGGAACTGCCACAGGCAGATACACATCACTGCGACGCATACAGGAACTGCCACAGGCAGATACACATCACTGCGACGCATACAGGAACTGCCACAGGCAGATACACATCACTGCGACGCATACAGGAACTGCCACAGGCAGATACACATCACTGCGACGCATACAGGAACTGCCACGGGCAGATACACATCACTGCGACGCATACAGGAACTGCCACGGGCAGATACACATCACTGCGACGCATACAGGAACTGCCACAGGCAGATACACATCACTGCGACACATACAGGAACTGCCACAGGCAGATACACATCACTGCGACGCATACAGGAACTGCCACGGGCAGATACACATCACTGCGACGCATACAGGAACTGCCACAGGCAGATACACAGCACTGCGACGCATACAGGAACTGCCACAGGCAGATACACATCACTGCGACGCATACAGGAACTGCCACGGGCAGATACACATCACTGCGATGCATACAGGAACTGCCACAGGCAGATACACAGCACTGCGACGCATACAGGAACTGCCACGGGCAGATACACATCACTGCGATGCATACAGGAACTGCCACAGGCAGATACACATCACTGTGACGCATACAGGAACTGCCACTGGCAGATACACATCACTGCGACGCATACAGGAACTGCCACAGGCAGATACACATCACTGCGACGCATACAGGAACTGCCACGGGCAGATACACATCACTGCGATGCATACAGGAACTACCACAGGCAGATACACATACTGCGACGCATACAGGAACTGCCACAGGCAGATACACATCACTGCGACGCATACAGGAACTGCCACGGGCAGATACACATACTGCGACGCATACAGGAACTACCACAGGCAGATACACATACTGCGACGCATACAGGAACTGCCACAGGCAGATACACATCACTGCGACGCATACAGGAACTGCCACAGGCAGATACACATCACTGCGACGCATACAGGAACTGCCACGGGCAGATACACATCACTGCCACGCATACAGGAACTGCCACGGGCAGATACACATCACTGCCACGCATACAGGAACTGCCACTGGCAGATACACAGCACTGCGACGCATACAGGAACTGCCACGGGCAGACACACATCACTGCGACGCATACAGGAACTGCCACAGGCAGATACACATCACTGCGACGCATACAGGAACAGCCACAGGCAGATACACATCACTGCGACGCATACAGGAACTGCCACAGGCAGATACACATCACTGCGACGCATACAGGAACTGCCACAGGCAGATACACATCACTGTGACGCATACAGGATCTGCCACAGGCAGATACACATCACTGCGACGCATACAGGAACTGCCACAGGCAGATACACATCACTGCGACGCATACAGGAACTGCCACAGGCAGATACACATCACTGCGACGCATACAGGAACTGCCACAGGCAGATACACATCACTGCGACGCATACAGGAACTGCCACAGGCAGATACACATCACTGCGACGCATACAGGAACTGCCACAGGCAGATACACATCACTGCGACGCATACAGGAACTGCCACAGGCAGATACACATCACTGCGACGCATACAGGAACTGCCACGGGCAGATACACATCACTGCGACGCATACAGGAACTGCCACGGGCAGATACACATCACTGCGACGCATACAGGAACTGCCACAGGCAGATACACATCACTGCGACACATACAGGAACTGCCACAGGCAGATACACATCACTGCGACGCATACAGGAACTGCCACGGGCAGATACACATCACTGCGACGCATACAGGAACTGCCACAGGCAGATACACAGCACTGCGACGCATACAGGAACTGCCACAGGCAGATACACATCACTGCGACGCATACAGGAACTGCCACGGGCAGATACACATCACTGCGACGCATACAGGAACTGCCACAGGCAGATACACAGCACTGCGACGCATACAGGAACTGCCACGGGCAGATACACATCACTGCGATGCATACAGGAACTGCCACAGGCAGATACACATCACTGCGACGCATACAGGAACTGCCACAGGCAGATACACATCACTGCGATGCATACAGGAACTGCCACAGGCAGATACACAACACTGCAATGCATGCAGGAACTGCCACAGGCAGATACACATCACTGCAATGCATGCAGGAACTGCCACGGGCAGATACACATCACTGCGACACATACAGGAACTGCCACAGGCAGATACACATCACTGCGACGCATACAGGAACTGCCACAGGCAGATACACATCACTGCAACACATACAGGAACTGCCACAGGCAGATACACATCACTGCGACGCATACAGGAACTGCCACAGGCAGATACACATCACTGCAACACATACAGGAACTGCCACAGGCAGATACACATCACTGCGACGCATACAGGAACTGACACGGGCAGATACACATCACTGCGACGCATACAGGAACTGCCACAGGCAGATACACATCACTGTGACGCATACAGGAACTGCCACAGGCAGATACACATCACTGCGACGCATACAGGAACTGCCACGTGCAGATACACATCACTGCGACGCATACAGGAACTGCCACGGGCAGATACACATCACTGCGACGCATACAGGAACTGCCACAGGCAGATACACATCACTGCAACACATACAGGAACTGCCCAGGCAGATATACATCACTGCGACGCATACAGGAACTGCCACAGGCAGATACACATACTGCGACGCATACAGGAACTGCCACAGGCAGATACACATCACTGCGACGCATACAGGAACTGCCACGGGCAGATACACATCACTGCGACGCATACAGGAACTGCCACAGGCAGATACACATCACTGCAACACATACAGGAACTGCCACGTGCAGATACACATCACTGCGACGCATACAGGAACTGCCACAGGCAGATACACATCACTGCGATGCATACAGGAACTGCCACGTGCAGATACACATCACTGCGACGCATACAGGAACTGCCACAGGCAGATACACATCACTGCGACGCATACAGGAACTGCCACAGGTAGATACACATCACTGCGACGCATACAGGAACTGCCACAGGCAGATACACATCACTGCGACGCATACAGGAACTGCCACGGGCAGATACACATCACTGCGATGCATACAGGAACTGCCACGGGCAGATACACATCACTGCGACGCATACAGGAACTGCCACAGGCAGATACACATCACTGCGACGCATACAGGAACTGCCACAGGCAGATACACATCACTGTGACGCATACAGGAACTGCCACAGGCAGATACACATCACTGCGACGCATACAGGAACTGCCACGGGCAGATACACATCACTGCGACGCATACAGGAACTGCCAAAGGCAGATACACATCACTGCGACGCATACAGGAACTGCCACAGGCAGATACACATCACATCTTTAAGCTTTGAGGTCCAATAAAAGTAACAGAATTTCCAAACATCTGAAATTATAAAATATATGTTAAGGACGCAAAGGAGTAACAAGGACGGGCGCGTCCCATACACATGGAAGCTTTGAAGCAGACGTCTCCTGTATAATGACAGCTGGTCTGCGTGCGCGGTATGAGGCGCGAAGCGCATGGTGCGACAGTGCAAGGTGCATTGTGAGGAGCGTGGCGCAGTGCGAGGCACAGGGTGTCGTGTGGTGCAGTGTGAGGTGCATGGCGCAGTGTGACGTGTGTGGTTCAGTGCGAGGCGCAGTGTGAGGTGCATGGTGAGGTGCATGGTGCAGTGCGAGTCGCAGTGTGAGGTGTGTGGCGCGACGCACGATGACGCAGTATGAGACGTAGTGTGAGGTGTGTGGCGCAGTGTGAGGTGCATGGCACGATGCGAGCTGCGTGGTGCAGTGTGAGTTGCGTAGCCCAGTACGAGGTGCGGTGTTAGGCTCATGGCGCGAGGTGCGGTGTTAGGCTCATGGCGCGAGGTGCGGTGACGCAGTACTGCGCTTAAGATGTTGATGTTCTGTATTTGGTTTCTGAGTTCCATGCATATTTGGGTCCCCCGCGCGTTTCTCTGCCCAGATATGGAAAGATTCAGCAATAAAGGGTTTGAAGTGCACGGGAGCCGCCATTTCACGTTTAGGAGCAGCGCTGCCTCATTGCGCAGCGCCTGGCAGGTCAGCGAGAGACACGGAGTTCAGGGATAGTCACAAGAACAGATTCTCAATCTGCAGCAGAAGAACTATTGCAACAGACATAATACTGCACCAACTCGCTGATTTCCTGGGCGCCCTCATTCCCCGCCCCCCCTCATTCCCTGCGCCCCCTCGTTCCCCGCCCCCCTCATTCCCTGCGCCCCCTCATTCCCTGCGCCCCTCATTCCCCGCGCCCCTTCCTCATTCCCCGCCCCCCTCATTCCCCGCCCCCCCTCATTCCCCGCCCCCCCCTCATTCCCCGCCCCCCCTCATTCCCTGCACCCTCATTCCCCGCCTCCCTCATTCCCTGCGCCCTCATTCCCCGCCCCCTCATTTCCTGCGCCCCCAAATTTCCCGCCCCCCTCATTTCCTGCGCCCCCAAATTTCCCGCCCCCCTCTCATTCCTTGTGCCCTCATTCCCCGCCCCATCATTCCCTGCGCCCCCAAATTCCCCGCCCCCTCCTCATTCCCTGCGCCCCCTCATTCCCCGCCCCCATTCCCCGCTCCCCTCATTTCCTGCGCCCCCAAATTTCCCGCCCCTCTCTCATTCCTTGCGCCCTCATTCCCCGCCCCCCGTCATTCCCCGCGCCCCCAAATTCCCCGACCCCCCTCATTCCCTGCGCCCTCATTCTCCGCCCCCCCTCATTCCCCGCCACCCCTCATTCCCCACCCCCCCTCATTCCCCGCGCCCTCAGGCATCAATTGAATCTCAATGATATTAAAAATCAGCATTTTTCCATTACAATGCTATTTTCTCAGTCCAGAATCCCAAAATCTCACCGATTTCTTCCGATTCCTGAAGAAGCCACAGCCAAACGCGTTGAATCGATTAGCTGTGGGAGGTGACTGAGCTGGGGAGAACACTGGAGACAGGTGCTGGCAAACCAACGGAGACGGACACACCAGGCAGCTTCTTCCGCCCTGACCTGAGACGTCACAGGACGTGACGCGGGTACACGTGACGCATGCGGAAGTGCTCTGCCGCTCCTGGAGATACCGGCACTCTCCAACTACAGCTGTCCTCTCCCTCGAACATATATCATATTTGAAATGTGAGTGTATCATACATATTTTTCATTGCTGCTAATACAATTTTAGACCGTACTATACTATTGTGCGTTCTCTCTTTTCTTTTTATACATCCTTGGGAGAAAATTTGACCATCTATATATCACAAGCTTCCTGAATTTCTATCAAGAAACCACTTTGAGGGGGCATCCATTAAAGGGCTCCTATCAGAGAGAGAAGGGTCTCTGATACGTCTTTTTTGACATTGTCATTTGTGAGTACAACCATTGCAGAGACTATATATTTTTTAGATCACTATTGTTGTACTATCTGCACCATTATATATATTTTTTTCTTTCATGTTCACGAGTTACACAGCGCTCCGCTCAATTGGAAAACTACACAAGATCTACCTGGACCTGGACAGTCCTCACAAAGGGTGTAGAGCTGCTTTTTCATTTTGTATTTTACATCACTACTATTATTCACTTTGTATTGGTGGAGGTCACTTATCACATTTTGTGATACTAATTGCAAATTATACATCACTGTCACCTATATTATATAGATTAAGCATTATTCATTATAGTTTAAGAAGCGCCCGTTTTTTAATTTTGTTTTTGCATATCAATGGAATCTCAATGATATTAAAAATCAGCATTTTTCCATTATAATGCTATTTCTCAGTCCAGAATCCCCAAATCTCACCGATTTCTTCCTCAGGCCGCACGTTATATGCCTGCGACCGGCGACGGGACGGGTGATGTCACCCGTCGCCGCTAGCGAAAGTTATATTTCGCTTTGCGCCGGCGTCGCGGGCGTACTGGCATTTGATTTGTTCACATGAGGCGACAGCCCTTGAAAAATCGTATATTCCCGGCTTCCAAAGTCCGCGCCGTCGCTCCGGCGCATTGCCGCCGTCGCGCTTACTATAAGCGCACGCGGCGGCAATGTATTTGTTTTTGGGCGGCGTTGCAGTCACCCGTCGCGGGCACAATACGCACGGCCTTAGAAAGTGACATTGTATCTCTGCTGCAGGACGTGCCCAAACTAGCAGCCATGCAACCAGGACACAAAGCTACCGCCAAAGCAATAAGCCGGCACAGAGGCGAGGCTGCGGCACCGTATCGGCTCTCTACATCACAAAGACATGCCCATCAAGTTGTGTGGCATCCGCAGGAACAGACACATTGATGGCCTAACTAGATGTGTCATTCCCAGCACACAGCCACATACACACGATAAGACACAGTACACTTATTGTTCACAGAGTTAGAAAGATCAGACAGCCTGAGCCCGGATACAAGTCTCAGCTCAGCAGCACAGAGAGATCAATGGCTTTCCTGATCGATAAGGACGACTTTGCCAGGGTGGTTGAAAGAAAACAAATTATTAACACGGATACGCCTACCCTTTTTACAGGATCATTACCAGGGGATCCCCAAGAGCTGAACTGCGCTGCTGAACCCACCGTTATCGAGGTACTACTTACACGCAACGGTACCGAGTTTAAATCTCCCTCCAGGGGAAACAGAATGGCTGCCAAATATCAGGAACCGCTAAGCCTGGCGCACCCACCAGAGGTAGTCTGTGTTATCCCCTCGTTCAATCGGAGAAATAGAGAAAAGTCGGTATGAGGGGCGGGGGGGGGGGGGGGGATTACGGCTTTACGTAACTCTTTATATAACCGTAACCACCTACAAAAAAAAACTCGGAGGCATTACACTACTGATGGGTTAATTTCATACAATATTTATGGCAGTGAAAATTCTGCCATAGAAATGTACAACGTGCACACACAACACACAGACACACAATCCAACAATGGGTGCTACAAACTAGCTTACCCTGGTCTTATTCACATGCCCAAGTTGCTGACCAATATATTGCAGCCACTATGCGTCTGTCCAGGGTCCAAAAGGTATTTTTTGTCACTATTTATTCCCACGTTTATACCCTGACGGGGTGCTGTGGTATCGCCAAAACACTGGGCCGTACTTACTATACGAGCTCTGCCCGCACAGCTGCAATGTATGGGTCTTACTTATAGAGTGGCCCTGTCACAGCCCTCTGTGCCCACCCCACCACCTCCCATACTGGTAGTACCACCGCTGCGGAGAAGGACCCCAGGGAAAGGAATGATTTGCAATGCATTACATGGAAAGGACAACGTTACATTTCCAACCCAAGCTCAGAACCGGCGTCGTTGGGGCAGGAGGTTCTTTCCCTGACCAGGAATGTTCGGGGGCGGAGAGGTCCACTTACCGGCCAGGAGGAAGGTGATGAGGCACGTTTCCTTTGGCATGTACAGCTTGAGTCTGGATCCGCTGAACACGTACTCCACAACGGCTTCCGACCGGCCGGCGCGCTGCAGGAAAGGCAGGAACTGTTTGGCCTTCTGCGTGTCCTGCAGGGAATACAAACACCCGTTAGCGATATCCCTGCGAGGCGCGGCACACGTAACTGGGCATGTTAGAACAGGGGTCCCAAACGCAGTCCTCAAGGGCCACCAACGGGCCAGTTTTTATGGATATCCCTGCTTCAGCACAGACAGAGACCCCTGTGTTAGAAACTGGGCAGGGACTGCTAGCATTGCCTCACAAGATGATCTTGAAATTCGGTGTAATTGTGCTGGGGGTCTGGATTTATGTCACAGTACAATACGTTGCAGACCATTCTGGCACGCAAGGAGTTAGGATACCTTCAAACCACACCTCCTAACCCCCCCACCCCCTCCCTTTCAGTGCCACGAACACAGGGGGCCGTACCTCTGACACTAAAGCATGAATAGCATGTCAGACATGAGATCCATTACCGGCACCTCTTCTATAATGTAAATTCATTTAGAACAAGCAACTACCCAATTTACTTTTGCATCCAAATCTAGGGCAAGTTGTCACTTCTCATGTAAACTTACTGCCTTGCGTCGCTCACCCACCGCCGCACTACAAAGCTGCCTCCGCGAGACCATAAATCTTCCTTTAAATGAATACTTCATCACAAAACGCCTGCCAGACAAGCCGCCCGATATCAAACATTAATGCACATGTGCCAATGGAAATGTAACAAGCTAGGCGGCGGGTTCTGTTTTCCGTTGTGTTTGTGCGTTTGTGTTACCTTCTGCCGCAACGCAACCATTTAAAGGCCGACACAGGGACGAATATTTCCGGGTTATTCACATTTGTGTTTCTTTAGCGTGGGACAAAACAAAAAAAGGCGGAACCCATCAATTCCGGAACATTTCCAAGCTCGGGGACCTGGTAAGCAGAGCTGCAGTTTGCTAGAACTATGGCGCGCGGGAGCCTCAAATTGTCTTGCAGAGATTTACACCCACATTTTGCAGGGTTGAAATTGTCCGAGCATGTACATTTGTAATGCTGGGAGAATCCAGCTTCAGCGCCGGCTCAGGGAAACACAGGGACACAGCAAAACTAACAGCTCCGGCTCACGGAAACACAGGGACACAGCAAAACTAACAGCTCCGGCTCACGGAAACACAGGGACACAGCAAAACTAACAGCTCCGGCTCACGGAAATACAGGGACACAGAAAAACTAACAGCTCCGGCTCACGGAAATACAGGGACACAGCAAAACTAACAGCTCCGGCTCACGGAAATACAGGGACACAGCAAAACTAACAGCTCCGGCTCACGGAAATACAGGGACACAGCAAAACTAACAGCTCCGGCTCACGGAAATACAGGGACACAGCAAAACTAACAGGCCCGGCTCACAGAAATACAGCGACAAAGCAAAACTAACAGGCCCGGCTCACAGAAATACAGGGACAAAGCAAAACTAACAGGACTGGCTCACGGAAATACAGGGACACAGCAAAACTAACAGCTCCGGCTCACGGAAACACAGGGACAAAGCAAAACTAACAGCTCCGGCTCACAGAAATACAGGGACAAAGCAAAACTAACAGGACTGGCTCACGAAAATACAGGGACAAAGCAAAACTAACAGCTCCGGCTCACAGAAATACAGGGACAAAGCAAAACTAACAGGACTGGCTCACGAAAATACAGGGACAAAGCAAAACTAACAGGCCCATTTTTACCAAGTTGTGTTCTACTCCATAAGATACCTTCCGGCGATGGCAGCCATTATTGACCGTTCCAAAAACAATACCTGCGTTAAAGGTGAAGAGCCCATCGCAAGGGCACAACTAGAGAACAGGTAGACAAAGGCGGTAATTACTCCTTACGTGAACATTTTGGGAGGCCACATTTGTACACGGGGGCACTGGTTTAAAAATAAAATAAAAAATTCAACAACTCTTGCAGACTCAAAGACAAGTCATGTATGCCACGAGAGGGAGAGGCGGGAGCGTGCCACGAGAGGGAGAGGCGGGAGCGTGCCACGAGAGGGAGAGGCGGGTGCGTGCCACGAGAGGGAGAGGCGAGCGCGTGCCACGAGAGGGAGAGGCGAGCGCGTGCCACGAGAGGGAGAGGCGGGCGCGTGCCACGAGAGGGAGAGGCGAGCGCGTGCCACGAGAGGGAGAGGCGGGAGCGTGCCACGAGAGGGAGAGGCGGGAGCGTGCCACGAGAGGGAGAGGCGGGTGCGTGCCACGAGAGGGAGAGGCGAGCGCGTGCCACGAGAGGGAGAGGCATGCGCAGGCCACGAGAGGGAGAGGCGGGCGCGTGCCACGAGAGGGAGAGGCGAGCGCGTGCCACGAGAGGGAGAGGCATGCGCAGGCCCCGAGGGGGAGAGGCGAGCGCGTGCCACGAGAGGGAGAGGCGAGCGCGTGCCACGAGAGGGAGAGGCATGCGCAGGCCCCGAGGGGGAGAGGCGGGCGCGTGCCACGAGAGGGAGAGGCGAGCGCGTGCCACGAGAGGGAGAGGCATGCGCAGGCCCCGAGGGGGAGAGGCGAGCGCGTGCCACGAGAGGGAGAGGCGAGCGCGTGCCACGAGAGGGAGAGGCATGCGCAGGCCCCGAGGGGGAGAGGCGAGCGCGTGCCACGAGAGGGAGAGGCGAGCGCGTGCCACGAGAGGGAGAGGCGGGCGCGCGTGCCCAGAGAGGGAGAGGCGAGCGCGTGCCACGAGAGGGAGAGGCGAGCGCGTGCCACGAGAGGGAGAGGCGGGCGCGTGCCACGAGAGGGAGAGGCGAGCGCGTGCCACGAGAGGGAGAGGCGAGCGCGTGCCACGAGAGGGAGAGGCGAGCGCGTGCCACGAGAGGGAGAGGCGGGCGCGTGCCACGAGAGGGAGAGGCGGGCGCGTGCCACGAGAGGGAGAGGCGGGCGCGTGCCACGAGAGGGAGAGGCGAGCGCGTGCCACGAGAGGGAGAGGCATGCGCAGGCCCCGAGGGGGAGAGACGGGCGCGCGTGCCCAGAGAGGAAGAGGCGGACGCGCGTGCCCAGAGAGAGAAAACATACTACTAGGCCCAATAGAAGAAACGGCGTATTGCCACACAAATGAAGGGAAGAGTGTTAAATGTTATGCGTGTGTCTTGTTTCTATACTGCATCATTCAGTAGGATCTAGCAGCACTGACACCCGGGCTCCTGGAAGAGCCTCGTCCCTCTGCAGTGGAACAGCAGAAGGAGAGCGGTGTCCAAGTATTAGGGAAATTATGTTACCAGGCCTTTTATTTATTCAGTCAAGACTTTAAATGTCACGAGATCAGTCCTAAAAATGTCAGGACAGACGATTTACAACAGGGGGGGTCTGATGTTTCAATGGGGAAGAAACGGCACGAAAGACCCTCCCCAGGTTATATGAATATCAGAATTCAACAAGACGTGTGTTTTGGGATCAGACACGTGAACTTTCATCTGCTCCAGTGACCTCTCTGGGACCGATGACATATGGTAACAAATTGTATAGGGATTTCGGTTTATTATTTTATTTTAAAAGCAGCATTCTAAGCAATATCCTACATGTGTTTTGATTTTTTTAAATAAATCCGTTCTGTATTAGATACTGTACTAACTTTTTTTTTTAATTCAACTAAATGCCATGTTTAGGGAGTTTAATATGCCGAGCATCTTTTGATATCTGTAGCAGGTTTTAGCCCACCTTCCCTGCAGTGCAAGTTCTTTGCAACACTTTGCTGTGTGTGATCATTTGTTGCCAACATTCCCAGCAGTTTGAGCTGCAAACTGTAACAATAGATAATGTTACCGTAGTAATATCAGAATACATTGTAGCTGCCGAGTTACAATGACTGAAGGACCGATTAAAACGGAAAGGCGGCCATTTAGTACAGCGGTGCGCCCGAGACTTTTTTTGGGGGGGGGGAGGGGGTGGCGCGGGCAGTTACAGAGGTCCCGCGCTTTCCGCCAAGGCATTTAAATGAAATGCAGAGGGACCGCGCGAGGCCTCTAAACTCTACTTACCGAGGTTCAGCCGGCTTCAGGACGCGTGACCATGGCAACGCGTTGTCAAATGACCCCGCGCGGTCATGTGACGCCACGGTTACCATGGTGATGTGACGTCCGGGAAGCAGGATTTTGCCGATTGATCACGGGAGAACTTATCGATCTTCAGCTTCGGTAATTAGTTTTCAATAAAGGTAATCAAAGGCGGCATTTTTCTTTACGTTGCTTGGATTGTCGCTAACAAATTGTTCTGCATTTATTGACACCGTATATTCTTGTAATAATCTCTCTGTAATCTAATACATCGTATTATTATATAGTAAAACAATCTTTAATAAGTAATGCTTTGGGGCTCTGAATGCACTGATGCACGCTCGGGAGAAAGTATTTACATTATCGGACACCTTTTTACTACAACAGATCTTAAGTGCAAAAGGGGGTTGGGGGGGAGGGGGGGGAGGGGGGGAGGGTCGCATGACGAAGGCAGCGAGAGGGATATATATATATATATATATATATATATATATATATATATATATATATATATATATATATTGTATGGAGGAAAGACGTGGAGCACAGTGATACTGTATTGAGTTATACGTGTATATAAAATTTAATCTTTATCGGGTATGGAGTAAAATAAAACAATTCTATGAGTAGTGCTTAACTGTTTGCACATCTAAGAAATGGTAAAACCTTATTACATGAAGGATGGTCCTCGGATAAGTAGCAATCCTAAATGGAAGTCAGTCCTGGGAATAGCTACTCCAATTGGGGGGGGTTGAAGAGAGATCACTGCGCTAGAGCAGTGAGGAACCAATGACCGCTGGAGCCTGGTAACGGAGCCGCAAGGAGGCGGAACACTGACCTGTCCCCGGACCTTTGTCAGGGGGAGGGAGAGCGCACACGAGATGCTCCAGAAATACCCTTCCTACAGAGGGGGGCATGTAGTGGTAGGAAGGGGGGGATGCAGGCTAGAGGAGCAGTCAAAATGAGGCACAGAGTGATTACAGGGGTGCGCAAACTTTTTGTGCTGCACCCCATGTCTGTTCAGCCCCAGTGCCCACACCCCCATTACTTAGGAACCCGCGTCACATGACGCTGTGGTGTCATGTGACATCACATGACCCTGCGGTGCAATTTGATGCTGCGTTGCCATGGTGACGCGTCGCCCGAAGCCAAGGTAAGCAAGTTACAGAGGCCTTGTGCGCTCCCCGGCATGAAAATACTTTGGGGAAGAGCGCGGGGCCTCTGTAACCGCCGCGCACCCCTGATCTATATCACAGATCTATTAATCACATACGTGTTGCACATTTCTCGGGTGGGGGCAGCGTATAGATGTGATTGCAGTTGAGTAAGGGGTTAATATTAACTCAATGAAAGCATCTTGCACAGGAGAAACGCGAGTGAATTAACCCTGGTTGCGTATCTACGTCACGTGCTCACTTGCGCACTTTCTGTGACACAGTAGATGGTATAAAGTGACGGATTGAGGGGAGATATTGATAATTTGAGGCACCTTTGCGAAGGATAAGTGGGCCAGCTTGCGAGCTGCGCATTAATCTGTGTCCCATAAGCAGCTCGCGTGCCCACAGGCGCGCCGTACATGACAATACCTTATTACATAAGCCGTTTATTTTCCCTTTAATAAATTGTTCTCTTCTCTTTTTTTATTCGCTTCACACAATTCAAACAGCCTTGAAGAAAAAGAATAAAATTCACCCAGAATAACTCCACACGCCACCGTCATTCCTGCCATGGTAACTTCTGTATATGAGCCCCGGATACTTTCCCCGCAGGCGGGGCGTGCGAGGCGGAGAGCACGGCAAGTAACCCCGGGGGGTGACGCACGAGGCACAAGTAATCTGACAAGCATCAGACTTCTTATTGAAATATGGGAATGTGGTTTATTAGAAGCGCATAACTAATAGCCCAGCTTCAGAAGCAGAGAGATTCCCACACCGCAAGGGCACACAATGTGTACCCAATAAATAAAATATATTTCTTTGTGAGACTATTTACTGCACTAGAGCCATTGCTGAATTTATAAAATATTTATAAAATATTTTACTAGGAAGTAATACAGTGAGAGTTACCTCTCGCTCTCACGTATGTCCTGTGCACAGAGTTAAATGACAAATACATGGTTACAAATACAGTCACATAAGTGAGCAGGGTATACATTATATACAAGACATTGCGTGCACAGTTAGAAATAATATATATTACTAGCTGAGAGACCCGGCGCTGCCCGGGACCAAAACCTCCTACTCCTTCCTCTCGCCACCCCCTAACCCCCCCCCCCCGTTCAACTCGTCTCTCTCCGCCTCCCCCAACCCAAGCGCAGCTGTGGTCCTCCCCCCCCCCCTGCGCAGGTCCGGTCCACCCCCCCCCCCTGCGCTGCTCCGGCTCCCCCCCCCGCGTAGCACACAGTGCCACACACACCGTGAGACACACAGCGCCACACACACAAACCCAGTGAGACACACACACACACACACACAGTGTCACACACACACACACACACACACACACAGACAAATGTCCTCGGGCACCCACAACAACTGCAGTGAGGACCCGCCCGTTCCCCCCACCGGCGGACACCAGCCACCTCCGTTCAGTCTCCGCGCTCCCACCGGTCCAGAAGGCGCCTCTCCTGTGCGGGCGCTCTGACCGGTCGGTCCCGGGTGGGGGGGCGGAGCATGCAGCGCTGGCCGCCGAGCGCACGGCAGCCCCGAACGGGCGCGAGCCGGCGTCGGGAGGAGGCTGAAGTGCCTGATGAGCGGGAGCAGCCGCAGCGTGCGCGCACCGCCATGCTGGAGCCGCAGCAACGCGCATGTGACAGGGGGGCACCGGGGAAAGGGGTGGGGGGCAGGGTCCGGGGTTGACCGACACAGGGGGCAGTAGGGGGGGTGACACCCGGGGGGCATGGGGGTGCGCACCAGGTGGAGGTGATACCCGGGGGCAGGAGGAGGTGATACCAGGGGGCAGGGGGCCTCAGCGGGAGACAGGGACACAGAGTGGTGTGACCGGGAGGGGGGGGGGGTTGGTTGTGGGGGAGAGGTGAGGCCGGCGCCGAGGAGCGGCGGGTGGTAGTGGTGTGGATGGTCCTGCTAAGTGAGATTCCTAATCCAAGTGAGGGGAAGAGGCGCAATGTGAAGGGTGGGGTGAGGGGGGCGGGGGGTGCGTCCGTGGCCAATGACACAGGGGGAACATAGGGCCAATCACGCAGGGAGAAGACATACACACACAAACATTATTTCAGACTTATAGATATAGATGGACGTATGTAACAGTTACAGACCAGATTAAAATGTGAGACAGCTTTTGTTTTGAAAAAACTTAAACTGGTGGTGGATGTGAGAGTCTCCGGTAGGTTGTTCCAGTTTTGGGGGGGACGGTAAGAGAAGGAGCGGCCGGATACTTTGCTGAACCGTGGGACCATGAACAGTTTTTTGGAGTCAGATCTCAGATAAGTGCTGCTTTTGGTAGGGGCAGTTTTCCAGGTCTTAGGGATATGGCCTGCAGACAGAATAGAGTTGACTATGGAAGCAATTGGTTTGGCAATGGCTGGGGCACCAAGTCTTAGGAACATAGATTGCAGTAAATCAGGACCACACTGGCTGCTTAGTTTTAGTTTGAGGAGCGCTTCTGTAATCTCCTCTTCAGATACTGGGCCAAATTGAAAATTGTGGTCAGTGTTGGGAGGGGGTGGGACTGTAGGGGTACTCCCAGGATGAGATTCATGTTTGGGGTTTGTGCTGCGTTTCACTAATAAGTTAGTGGCACACCCCACAAAGTAATCATTGAATGCATTTGCAATGTCAGTGGGGTTTGTCAGAGTAATATCCCCCTTAGTGATATTACTTGGTTGTTGATGGTTAGGAGGCTGGAATATATTGTATATATTGATATATTGTTGATAACCTTCCAGAAGTTAGCTGGGTTTGATGTATTTTGGTGGAGATTGTCAGAGTAATATTGTGCTTTTGCGTGCCTTGTTTGCCTTGTGCACATGTTCCGCAGGCATCTGTAGTGATTGAGATCCTTGGTAGTGCCAGTTACTTTGTAGCTTTTCCACTAGGCATCCCTGAACTGGTAGAGTGCTATAAGGTCAGGTGTAACCCATGGAAGGTGGGCCCCCCTTACCCTTATTCTGCGTAGTGGAGCATGGGTAACACAGTTTTAAGAATTCGGATTGGAAATAGTCGAGCGCAGAATCGGTGTTGGGAATTAAATTGTTTCTGTGCCAAGGTCAGCCAGAAACTGTTGTGGATTAAAGTTTCTAAATGTTCGAGTGAGGAGAACTTTAGGGCTTGAATGGGGCGGTTTAATTTTCCTTACACAGTACACTATTGCATGGTCACTGAAAATATCAGGAAGGATGCCAGAGGATTGGATTCTGCTGGGGTTTGAGGAGAGAATCCAGTCGAGCAAGGAATGGTTATGCGATTTCAGGTTTGTCCGTGTGGGTTGGGAAATGAGTTGCGATAGGTTAAGTGACTTGAGTTGTATCTGGATTTTGTGGTTTTTAGGGTCGAGCCAGTTGAAGTCCCCAAGAACTAGTAGCTCACTCATCTCATTTAGAGAGGAAATGGAGCCAAGAAACTGGGTGATATCAGTCAGGGATTGTAGAGGGGCTTTAGGGGGGCGGTAGATGACAGCAAGCAAGATGGGCTTAGAAAAGGGGAGGCAGATTCTGTCAACTATGATTTCAAAAGAGGGTGGGCTTGGGGGGCAATTTAGCAGTATAAATGGTAAGCTGTCTGCAATATAAGATAACACCCCTCCTCCCCTCTTTGACCTATCTCTCCTAGAAACGGGGTATCCCTGAATGGCAAAATTTGCATCAGGAGTTTTAGGGGTTAACTATGTTTCTGCAGGACTACACCGGTCGGTGTCTGTGAGAATGCCAATATCCCGGACACTGACGCGGCGGGTGGGGGAGGTGTGCATGAAAACATCAGGGGTTCCCCCCCCCCCCCCCCCCCCCAACGTATGCAACTTACAACTGTGCGAGGGCCATTCAACAAGCTCCATTATCGGTTAGCCAGCCCGGGCGGGCATCACCTCCCATTAAAGTTAATGGCAGTTAACGAGGGCTACGTGAATATGGGATAAGACATGTAGCACGGGTAATTATGTATGAATATAAATGTTTTATCGGCGCTGGAGACCATGGTCGGCTTGCGATCCAATGGGAAGGGTCCGAACGAGCGGCAGGGAGACGTGTAGTAGATTAAACACATGTAATAGACACCTTTAAAAAAATATATAAAACCCGACACATTTAGAGTTTAGTTTCGGGCGCGTTCTTTCCAGCCCTAATATTGGCGTTATGTCTCAGGTGCCCGGCCTTGTATATAGGTAGTGTAACATGTTGGGGAGCGACATGTTAACGGGTTACCAGCGATGGGGAGCAAGTAAGCCTGAGTCACCCCTCCCCCACATTCAAAGCCCCCACTAAGCTCCTAGAAAGGAGAACGCGGGGCCTTTCCGAGATAATGGAACCATGCGTATACGTGTTGGGTTGTTTTTATAAAGAAGCATCTAATTAGCCTTTGAAACAGATAAGTGTCGTTAGATGAATTATGATCCTATGTTGGGGGGGGGGGGAAGCAACTTGAGTCCTCAAGGGCCACCAACAGGTCAGGTTTTCAGAATATCCATGCTTCAGTACGGGGGATCAATCAGTCCCAGATTCAGCACAGGTGGGCTCAAACAGTGCTGCAGCAGGGATATCCCGAAAGCCTGACCTGTTTGGTGACCCTTGAGGACCGGAGTTGCCCGCCCCCCCGGCCTATATAATGCCACTAGTAACCAGTTGAAAGCTGCAGCCGGCCATAAATGAAACGCACAGAATTGAAGTGAGAAGATGTACGTTTGTAAATGAAGAAGTGGGGGGGACAGAGTGAGGATGAAGTAATGATGCCAGAGCCGCTCAGCGCCATCACTGCGACGACCAGCATCCTTAGCTTAACATGCGTACCCGAGACCGCTGGGCTAATCGCTTTGAAATCCCGTTCCGTTATACGCACATCCACGTGGGGCTGCGGCCGGAAAAGGGAGAAACGCAGAAGTTCTCTGGTTTTTGTCAAACTTCGCCTGGAACCTCTCTGCTCCCATCAAACAGAAAAAAAAAAGCCGATAAACTCAGCACCAGTGTAACAAGATCAATAGGATCATTTCCCCAGGAACCCAGCGCGGAGGGGAGCAGCCCTAATATCCCGTAGCAGAGAGGCGGCAATCAATGGAGCCTTCCAAAAAAGAAACATTCCCCAACGGCAAATGTGAACACTCAAAGTGGTCCCCCCGGACTCGGAAGGGGTTACATCCTCTAGGAAGCCACTAGCCGTGTCTAGGTGGGACAGATCATATAAAGCCTTGGATCACACATGCTAATTCCCTCACTAAGCGAGGTAAGGAGGAGAGCAGGATTTTGCTCAGGGAAACGGGCTTCACAAGCCGCCTCTGCTGTTCGCACTTTAAAGTCTCTCTGATCAGCCGCGAGACGTTCTCGTGCATAATTCACAGGGCCGTGTTTGAAGTCTGCCCACCCGGGACCTGGTTTGATGCACAAACACCTGGCCTAAAAGAAGGCCAAAAAACACAGACGGTGAACAGTGCGCCTGTTAACTGTGCACCCCTAATTTCATCAACGTCCCCCCTGCAACAGTCAGACATAGGGGGGGGGGAGGGAGGGTGCGCGCCGATGTAGGGAGCACGTTCTCCTAACCTACAAGTCGGTACCACAAGAAAAATCGCCTTTCGCGTATTGTCTTTGGTGGCCAGGCACGCAGAGATGACCAGGCACGCAGAGATGGCCAGGCACGCAGAGGTGGCCAGACACGCAGAGGTGGCCAGACACGCAGAGGTGGCCAGACACGCAGAGGTGGCCAGACACGCAGAGGTGGCCAGACACGCAGAGGTGGCCAGACAAGCAGAGGTGGCCAGACACTGACCGGTGGCGAAATTGAAATTTACACTCCCAAGTCTCCCAAAGAAAGGTAATCCGAGTGTTTCCATGCCAGGTAATAACCGCGTTTAATATAATAATCATCCCATGGGCGCCATGGTTCCCTATGTGTGCCGCCGCCATGTTCTGCGTCTCTCTGCTGTCCGGCTGCCTCCTCCTGTGAGGTCAAGATTACAGCAGGAGCGGTGATAACGTTTGTCACGGTAGCTTATGACAAGATATAATGAACACCAAATATCTGGGGTGAACTGAACGAGGCTTAGATATAATAAAATATAATTTATTCCTTAAAAAGGTGAACACAGCAATATAGTACAATTAACAGACAAGAAGGTAACACTTACTTAGGGTTGGGGGATGGAGAAATATCAGCTAGCAATTCTCCAGCAATCCGGTGACATCCCAGGTGGAATCAGAAGAACAACTAAAAACTGTAGGGTTGACACAGTTTATATACCTGTGTAACCCTATTCTTAACATTGAATACAGACTATTGGTGAACAAATATCTGTATCCAATCCCTAACGTGGAGACACAGATTAACCCATGCCCCCCAGCTAATTAGCCCATGTGTACTGGGACTCTATGGTAGCCCCATAATTAAATCAGGGGCGACGACCAATCTACCAAATGAAGTATCTGCATTGTTTGTAGGTGTAGACATAACACGTACAAACCACTCCAGTTTGATGATTCTCCACCCTCAGGTAACAATTGGAGTGGCAGAGTCTGCTGATTAGTACTTGGTCGGTTGATTAGTACTTAGTGTAAACGATCAGGCAGTTAACTTTTGATCACAGTGCTTAGGTTCAATCAGCCGGCTGCCCTTCATGACCTATTAGCATAGCAGATGGAGTCTGCATTGTCAGAGCAGATCCAAAATACCATACATACACACTTTAATATCTACACATATTAATAAGTTCCATTCTGGTGGGCTCAGTGGGTCGAAATTTGCCAGTTTTTAATGCCTACAGTGACTCCACACATTGGCCAAATATCAACTCTCTGCGACCTCCAGAACTGGAGATACAGAAATGCACTTTAAAACATTAAAATACAGGATTATAATGAAACATGGGAACAGGGGAACATACATTTTCCTGACATGACAAGGTGTAAGCCACATTCCTGGACCGCAGTCCAGTTAACCCCTTGCCTCCCTGGTGAGGTCAGGGGGTGGCCATATGGGGTGCAACCCCTTAAATACCGGGCCAACCCCCCTCTCCCTCTACAACATTCCTGTAGCATTGTTACCATGTTACCAGTATCTATGCTGCGAGGCATTGTATTAATGACACTACTGCCGGCATCTAGGGAGCATTGCAAGTTATATGAAATGACATTGCTTCTTACAACTGGAACGTACTGCACAAAGACTCACTGTTTTATATTACAAACATTAAAAAATAATATCCTGGGGAAAGGGCAAGCAGGCGTGGGTTCTCTGTGACAATGGTGTCCTCATAGGATCGGTTTTGTAAATATCTAAAGCAAGCATAAGCTTGTCCATGTTAAAATGGATATAGAGCAAACTATGACACAGTGTGCTCATTTGCATGCCATTTCCCAGAAGCCCTGGCTGCAGAGGAAACATCAGGGGCACAAGCAGAAATTCATATTGCAGGGGGCAACATTTTTGTTTTGTAAATAAATCAACGCACAGCATATGTGCTAGATTATTCTTTTGTGCAATAATACATACTTTAAACTACTGTTTCTACTTACAAAACTGTGTCTAGTTCCCGTTATTTGCTTGATGGGATCTTAAAAACGTAATCCTCGTCTGCTCTTCTGTTTTAATAAATATAAAGTAACACAGGGCAGTGGTTGCAGGACAGAGAGAGACAGAGAAAGAGCCAGTGGGCAGAGACAGGGCAGGGAGTTCAGGAGAGATACTGAGGGGGCAGAGAGAGGGCAGAGGGTTCAGGAAGGCGCAACAGAGGGGGAGAGGGGCAGTGGTTGCATGAGAGACAGAGGGTTGTGGGTGCAGATATGGCAGTGGGAAGAGAGATGGGGGAAGTGGGTGCAGGAGAGGGGTCAGTGGGTGCAGGAGGGGGGGTCAAAGAGAAATGGCAGTGGGTGCAGGAGAGTGGCCAGAGAGAGGGGGCAGTGGGTGCAGGAGAGGGGGCATTGGGCGCAGGAGAGGGGGCATTGGGCGCAGGAGAGGGGGCATTGGGCGCAGGAGAGGGGGCAGTGGGCGCAGGAGAGGGGGCAGTGGGCGCAGGAGAGGGGGCAGTGGGCGCAGGAGAGGGGGCAGTGGGCGCAGGAGAGGGGGCAGTGGGCGCAGGAGAGGGGGCAGTGGGCACAGAGGAGGCAGTGGGTGCAGGAGGGGGAAGTGGGCACAGAGAGGAGGAGTGGGTGCAGGAGGGGGAAGTAGGCACAGAGAGGAGGAGTGGGTGCAGGAGGGGGCAGTGGGTGCAGGAGGGGGCAGTGGGCACAGAGAGAGGAGGAGAGGGGGCAGTGGGCACAGAGAGGAGGAGTGGGTGCAGGAGAGGGGGCACAGGGCGAATAGAGGAGGAGCAGTGGATGCAGGAGGGGGCCAGAGAGAGGTGGCAGTGGGTGCAGGTGAGGGAGCAGTGAGCACAGAGACAGGAGGAGCAGTGGATGCAGGGGGGGGGCAGGTGAGGGGGCAGTAGGTGCAGGAGAGGGGTCAGTAGGTGCAGGAGAGGGGGCAGTGGGCACAGAGAGGATGAGTAGTGGGTGCAGGAGAGGGGTCAGTAGGTGCAGGAGAGGGGTCAGTAGGTGCAGGAGGGGGCAGTGGGTGCAGGAGAGGAGTCAGTAGGTGCAGGAGAGGGGGCAGTGGGCACAGAGAGGAGGAGCAGTGGGTGAAGGTCCTACCTCTTAGGGAACGATTACAGGAGATCACATGGTAGGCAGCCCCTGCACTGAATGGCTGCTGCCATGTGACCTTCTCGGGGCCCTATACTCAAGGGATTCTGGGAATGGTGGTCCTGCTGCTTTACATTAGGGAGGTGGGGGGCACCCTTGCAACCCCCTGGTTCCACTCCTGGGAAACATTGCAGGTAAGAGACAGAATGCGGAGAAGCGGGGTGCAGACTAGTCTCAGGCATGGGAATTTGCTCACAATTCAATAACTACGAATGTCTTCATTGGATTACTTTTAGTAACCGGAGAGATTTTAAGGATTAAAAACGTTGTT
Source organism: Ascaphus truei (assembly GCF_040206685.1). Classification (NCBI taxonomy): domain Eukaryota; kingdom Metazoa; phylum Chordata; class Amphibia; order Anura; family Ascaphidae; genus Ascaphus; species Ascaphus truei. The sequence goes on from NC_134487.1 coordinate 7,882,943, forward strand.
CTTTAATACGTAGAGTCAGCAAGTATATACGTGTCTGTGCTTAATACTTTCATATCAGCGCGCGCTGGTCCGAATGGTACGGTTTCTACGGAGTTTGTGTTCCAGGCGGTGGGGGACCGGACCACACACAACCCGAGGGTAAGTGCAAGTCCTGTTTGTTCTATCACACCCAGGGCCAGATGCCCTGAAGACCAGCGCTCACGTCCCTTTCTACCCAGAAGTGACCGGGACACAGGCGGCCCTGCGGCTTGGGTGTTGAACGCCGTTCAGATAGTGGTTACGGTGAGAATAAACCTCTCTACTAAAGTACAGCAATCGGTGCGGACGAAGAACATCGCGGGATTCCTGATCTTACGGGGTAACCTTCACCCTAAAAACCCGCCTGGTCCTTACTGAATACGGAAGAGACGTGGGCCCCAAACCAGAATATACACGTCGCATAGGAAATATCCAAGCAAAACCGGGAGACACGAGGCCAATGAGTGGGGACAGTCACATTATTCGTGTTCACAACGTGAGGGAGTATTTCTGCCCCACGAGCAGCACGGACACATCGCTAATGCAACACAATGGTAACAGTCATTTTAACACGTACTAGTTAATACATTAAACTAGTCACTTATTGAATTAGTTTCTAGCCCATCATTTAGGTGTTATATTATTGTATGTTAGTCTAATTCAGTTTGTCATTCTGTTAGTGTTTGTGCTGTGTGTGTATTCTGGGTTATTTGTTAGTTGTTAGTTGTACAGCTACACACTATGATCAGTTTTTTTGTTTATTTCCACATATTGTGGGACACCTGCAAGACACCTCTGAAGGCCCCAAGTCAACGGGACTGGACATTTTTTCATGGTCAGATAAAACCTGCTATTTGGATCGATTGATTTTAATTATTATTGATAGGCGCTGGATTATTTTGTTATTTGCTATATACAGTAAATAAAGACATATATACATGCAATATATGCCATCTCTCGCTAATGCATATTAAATATACATCGTCCTGTGTGTCAATGATATATTATATATTTGACACACGCCTGTGTATATAAAGTATGCAGCTATATACTTATATACTTATATAAAGTATATAAAGTATATAACATATATTATGTATGTGTTTATAGAATACCTTTGCTGCTGTTCTCTGACCCACTTCAGAGGTCAGCCACCGACATGGCAACTCGGCCTCCACATTTCATTACACAGAAATAGCCAGCTAATGCTGGCAATAGTGAGGAGCGTGTGTGTATTAAGAAGCGGCCCCAGCAGCATGGAATGGAGGAGTGAGCTGCAAGGCCAGCAGTAATGTCTCATAAAACTGTGCTTTAATATGGAAGATACACTGGGTCCGGTTTCCTTGTAGATAAAGATACTTAGTGTCATTAAAGAATGAAGGGCACGGGGCCTAACAAACTCAGCGCGGATTCTCCCGCTCAGGGGGAGTCATTGATTTTATTTTGCTTTCTCCAGCGCAATATTTGAACTCCGCTCCCGACACATTTTATTAGCTGCTTACAGTGTGTATCTGCCGGCGCCTGCGTGTGTTACTGTGTACTAAAACCGGGAACACGACACGCAGTGCAAGAGTCCGTGGGCACGGAGGCCGAGAGAGAAGTGCGCACGCCAAAGGGAGACCGCGTATACCGCGCCCTTAACCCTTTCACGGGAAAAGGAGGCGGATGCATTACTAAGCGATATCGTCAACCATGCTGACCCCCAAGCTGTGACCCTTTCCTTGCTGAGCGACACAGTACAGGCATACCCCGGTTTAAGGACACTCACTTTAAGTACACTCGCGAGTATGGACATATCGCCCAATATGCAAACAGCAGCTCACGCATGCGCCTGTCTGCACGTCCTGAACAGCAATACCGGTTCCCTACCTGTACCGAAGCTGTGCGCAAGCGGGGAGACTATAGAGCCTGTTACACATGCGTTATTTACATCAGTTATGCACGTATATGATGATTGCAGTACAGTACATGCATCAATAAGTGGGAAAAAGGGAGTGCTTCACTTTAGGTACATTTTCGCTTTACATACATGCTCCTGTCCCATTGTGTACGTTAATGTGGGGTATGCCTGTGTTACATAGTTACATACATCCTCCGGTCCCATTGCGTACGTTAATGCGGGGTATGCCTGTGTTACATAGTTACATACATGCTCTGGTCCCATTGCGTACGTTAATGCGGGGTATGCCTGTGTTACATAGTTACATACATGCTCCGGTCCCATTGCGTACGTTAATGCGGGGTATGCCTGTGTTACATAGTTACATACATGCTCCGGTCCCATTGCGTACGTTAATGCGGGGTATGCCTGTGTTACATAGTTACATACATGCTCCGGTCCCATTGCGTACGTTAATGCGGGGTATGCCTGTGTTACATAGTTACATACATGCTCCGGTCCCATTGCGTACGTTAATGCGGGGTATGCCTGTGTTACATAGTTACATACATGCTCTGGTCCCATTGCGTACGTTAATGCGGGGTATGCCTGTGTTACATAGTTACATACATGCTCCGGTCCCATTGTGTATGTTAATGCAGGGTATGTATATATGCGTACGTTAATGCGGGGTATGTATGTATATATGCGTACGTTAATGCGGGGTATGTATATATGCGTACGTTAATGCAGGGTATGCCTTTATATATGCGTACGTTAATGCGGGGTATGTATGTATATATGCGTACGTTAATGCGGGGTATGTATGTATATATGCATACGTTAATACGGGGTATGTATGTATAGATGCGTACGTTAATGCGGGGTATGTATGTATATATGCGTACGTTAATGCGGGGTATGTATGTATATATGTGTACGTTAATGCGGGGTATGTATATATGCGTACGTTAATGTGGGGTATGTATGTATATATGTGTACGTTAATGCGGGGTATGTATGTATATATGCGTACGTTAATGCGGGGTATGTATATATGCGTACGTTAATGCGGGGTATGCCTGTATATATGCGTACGTTAATGCGGGGTATGTATATATGCGTACGTTAATGCGGGGTATGCCTGTATATATGCGTACGTTAATGCGGGGTATGTATGTATATATGTGTACGTTAAGGTGGGGTATGTATGTATATATGCGTACGTTAATGTGGGGTATGTATGTATATATGCGTACGTTAATGCGGGGTATGCCTGTATATATGCGTACGTTAATGCGGGGTATGCCTGTATATATGCGTACGTTAATGCGGGGTATGTATGTATATATGCGTACGTTAATGCGGGGTATGTATGTATATATGCGTACGTTAATGCGGGGTATGCCTGTATATATGCGTACGTTAATGCGGGGTATGCTTGTATATATGCGTACGTTAATGCGGGGTATGTATGTATATATGCGTACGTTAATGCGGGGTATGTATGTATATATGCGTACGTTAATGCGGGGTATGTATATATGCATACGTTAATGCGGGGTATGTATGTATGTATGCGTACGTTAATGCGGGGTATGTATATATGCGTACGTTAATGCGGGGTATGTATGTATATATGCGTACGTTAATGCGGGGTATGTATGTATATATGCGTACGTTAATGCGGGGTATGTATGTATATATGCGTACGTTAATGCGGGGTATGTATGTATATATGCGTACGTTAATGCAGGGTATGTATATATGCGTACGTTAATGCGGGGTATGTATGTATGTATGTATGCGTACGTTAATGCGGGGTATGTATATATGCGTACATTAATGCGGGGTATGTATGTATGTATGCGTACGTTAATGCGGGGTATGTATGTATGTATGCGTACGTTAATGCGGGGTATGTATATATGCGTACGTTAATGCGGGGTATGTATATATGCGTACGTTAATGCGGGGTATGTATGTATATATGCGTACGTTAATGCGGGGTATGCCTGTATATATGCGTACGTTAATGCGGGGTATGTATGTATATATGCGTACGTTAATGCGGGGTATGTATATATGCGTACGTTAATGCGGGGTATGTATGTATATATGCGTACGTTAATGCGGGGTATGTATGTATATATGCGTACGTTAATGCAGGGTATGTATGTATATATGCGTACGTTAATGCGGGGTATGTATGTATATATGCGTACGTTAATGCAGGGTATGTATGTATATATGCGTACGTTAATGCAGGGTATGTATGTATATATGCGTACGTTAATGCGGGGTATGTATGTATATATGCGTACGTTAATGCGGGGTATGTATATATGCGTACGTTAATGCGGGGTATGTATGTATATATGCATACGTTAATGCGGGGTATGCCTGTATATATGCGTACGTTACTGCGGGGTATGTATGTATATATGCGTACGTTAATGCAGGGTATGTATGTATATATGCGTACGTTAATGCGGGGTATGCCTGTATATATGCGTACGTTAATGCGGGGTATGTATGTATATATGCGTACGTTAATGCGGGGTATGTATGTTTATATGCGTACGTTAATGCGGGGTATGTATGTTTATATGCGTACGTTAATGCGGGGTATGCCTGTATATATGCGTACGTTAATGCGGGGTATGCCTGTATATATGCGTACGTTAATGCGGGGTATGTATGTATATATGCGTACGTTAATGCGGGGTATGCCTGTATATATGCGTACGTTAATGCGGGGTATGCCTGTATATATGCGTACGTTAATGCGGGGTATGTATATATGCGTACGTTAATGCAGGGTATGTATGTATATATGCGTACGTTAATGCGGGGTATGCCTGTATATATGCGTACGTTAATGCGGGGTATGCCTGTAACTAGTTTTTTGGGCAGGGAAGAGGT
>NC_134487.1:7892764-7899426 GCF_040206685.1 Ascaphus truei
TCGCAAGAGCCCCAACGGAACACACAACACACACACACAATCAATGGCTCACCGCATTACCTCGGCGTGCCGGGGGCGGAGAGAGTCATAAGTGGAAGCCTTGCAAATGTGAACAACAAGGGAGCCCAACGTGCTCTGAAACAGCGCCACAAAGCGCAGAATCTCGGGGTCCAGGAGGTCCCAAGAGCCGAACATAGCCCAACCGGAACAACCCCCCCCCCCCCTCCATGGATCCGACACCGCTTAAAAAAACACAACCTCAAAAAATACAAAAAGGTGGTAGTTAGGGTGATAGCGGCTTTGACCGTACACTAAGGGTCTGCATTAAAAGGGGACCTTTAAAAGGTGTAACATGCAGCAGTGACCTCCTAAAAATGGGCTTCACGGAAAAAGCAGGGGGAAGAATTGCGTGCTCCTGCATTAGCTGCAAAAAGGCTTATTTTTTAGCAGCTCGCTCTACTAGGAGAGAATAATAAATGCCAGGACGGACACGACCAGAAGAGAACCGTTTGCACTCAACGGAAAGAGAAAGGATCATTAAAAAAACACTCAAGCTTTTATTTGGTAACCGCTGCTTGGTGCCAGGACCCCGTGAGTTTAGGGCCGGGTCACACACGACGACTGCTGCCCTGTGTATTAGGACTGAGGAACATTATATTGAGGACCAACCCAGCCCCAACACAAGACTCCCTCTAAATTATAATCCTTTTTACACACACACACACACACACACACACACACACACACACACACACACACACACACACACACACACACACACACACACACACACACACACACACACACGAAAGCTGTGGTCCTACTCGTATTAGAAGCAGGACTACAAATCCCACAATCCCCTGCTTCTTGGTAAGAGATCAGCACAGAGGGCAGGGCAGAACTGGTCCCAGGAAGGCGCATTAACGGCTAAGAGGAGTGATCCATCAGAAGCCAAACCGTTAACCCCGGAGGTCAAGGAGTGAATGTTAAGACAGATTCACAGTATCCCTCTAGACCAAAAATAAATAAATGATATATATATATATTATTTTTAACTGGACACAAAGAGGAGACTTTTCCATTTCACAGGGATCCTTATAGTATTTTCTGTTCTTAAAGGATCCCTGAAAACCCAACATGAAAAAAGCGGGTGTAACGGTGTCTCCCCCACCCTATGGGAGATTCTGCCATTACACGGCGTCACGTGCTGGGTACCTGCTGGTTCACAGGATGCCGAGTGGTCCACCGGTGGTGTTGGGGACAACAGGACAGGCTTCTGGGTTAGATGACTGGTCTTTATCTCAAGGAGATCAGCGGCTCCATCTGTTGCAGGCTCCAGGGATGTGGAGGAAATCCCTGCAGGAGAACTTATTACTACTCCCCCTGATACATTGCACACCAGGCCGGAGTATATTTGAACACAGGAACACTTTGTTGTAGTAGCAGGTGTATCAGCATACACTGCACAGCACACTTCTTGGGCTTCACACTCAGGATGGTCCCTGGACTTCCACCCCTGGCCAAGGACACCAAGGGCAGACCTTGCTCTTCCCTGACTCCCTAATAGAGTCAGGGGAAAGGTAATCGCTCCTCACACCCCCTAAGGGGAAGGGACAGTAGGTGCCAGTGCTCAGTACACCTCTGTGTGATACCCACCTCTCTCAAGGGGGGAGAGACACTGCATAAAGTTGAGAGTGAAGCCCCTTAAGTACAGAGGGTGAAGGTCTGAGCCCAGGATTGGGCAGAACACAGGCCTTAGCCCGCCTCCTCCCCTGTCACTCAAGGAAGCTGCTTTAGTGGGAAAAATCCCTGGATTGGTCCCGACACTGCCCACACTGTTACCAGGGCTTACATGTTAGGGAGGGCAGATTAGCAGCCAGGCCAGGCATGGCTACACTGGTCTTGTGCGGATCGCTGGACGTGCGAAGCACGCCAGTGTTTCTCTGCTAGGCGGGGAGGGCAGACTTATTATAGAGGGGACTTGGGGCATCAGGAAGGGAAACACTGGCAGAGAAGCCAAGAAAAAGGTGGGCAGAGAGTAAGCTGAAAGAGTGATAGAAAGAACAACAGTTTGCCCGAGTCAATATCCCAATGAGTGTCTCACCAGGTGGAAACCTTAGTCTTAAATGGGAATTTTTGATCATCTCAACCCTCAAATCTGGGACACTTTCTGTGTGCACATTCAAGGGGAAAAAGAATACTTTGCAGGAGGAGAGTGGGTGGGGAAGGGGGGAGAGGGGGGAGAAGGGGGGGGAAGAGTTTTAAAAGATTGGGAACGTCTAGACCAGTGGTGGCAACCTCCAGTCCTCAAGGGCATCCCTGCTTCAGCATGTGGCTCAATCAGCGGCTCAGTCTTCAACTGCACCACCTATGCTGAAGCAGGGATATCCTTAATACGTGATCTGTCGGTGGCCCTTGAGGACTGGAATTGGTCAGTGCTGCTCTAGATGCATTCAACCAATTCATTGTTTTAAGTTATAAAGATATTTGACTACAGTGGGAACGGAGATTTACTTAGCCGATAAAGGCTGATGCGGCATGTTTTCAGGGCGATAGAAAGGGGAACACCTGCTCTGGAACAAGGTGAACGAATGCAGACACTTGTTTCATGCACAGAATACAGGGGAACGGCTACTGGAAAAAAAAACATTTGAACATAATTTTAAATAATCTATATATTTTTATAAACAGCAAATGATTTAGAGGGTTTTTACTTATCTGCATGTGCATCCCAGCATGCAGCATTGTTACTGGTAACGCAACTGATTAGTCAAACAGATAAAAGTGCAGCATGATAGGTACTGGATAGGTACTGGAATAGTATTTTGTCGCTCTTGTAAAGTGTGGAGTATATTGTGGGTGCTATATAACTAAAGATAATCATACAATAGGTACTTCAATTGTACAGTACTAGCGTTAGTCAGCATTGACACAGTCAACATAGGAAAGGATGCAGCAGAAATGTCAGCAAAATAAGCTCCTACAACACACACACACGCACACACGCCAGAAAACAGCTATAGCAAAGCAAACTAAAGATTCGTAAAACCGACTTTTGCATTCAAAAGATGAACAAAAGCGAGAAGAAGTTCACTAGCGGGGGGCAAAAAGAGAAACTTCCCCTAACTACTAGAGAAAAAGGATAAGGAACAAAAAGTGATAACACAGGCGGCGGTGGCAGGAGAGCAATGAGATGTGCAAAGGCACAAACGGCAGTGAGAATAGCAAGGTGGGAGGAAGGCTCATTGGATACATGGCTGAGGAAAGGGGGTCATTAATGAGAGGGATGGGAGAAGAGAACCAGAAGAGTCAGAGACGCTCGGTTTTGACAAAGAGGAATATATACGAACACAAGGTGTTCTCTCTGTGACCTTCTCCCGGTCCCTGCTGCTCTCTCTCCCCACACCCCTCATCCCAAAGAGGGGTGGAGGTGTGGACCGTTTCCTTTCACCTCTGCTACTACCGCCTCCCCCCCTCCACTCCTTCCTATGCCTCCTTCTCCACTTTCTTGACCTGGTTTTCACTGACTTCTCACTCATTTCTCTATGTCTCCTCTTGCCCTCTCAGACCACCACCTCCTCTCATTCAGGTTCTCAACTCCGTTTCCTCACCGCCATACACCACGTATTACTCAAAGTTTCATTAGACAGTTTGCTCCAGATCCCACACCCTCTGCTCCTCTACATACCCGGATATCCCCATCAAAAGAAAGCAACTGTGCCCCCTCTTCCTCTGTTGATCTTCATGCCCCTTTTACTCCATCCTTCTCCTCCCTCCCTGACCCTGGCTAAATTGCCCACGCCTGCATGCTCTGCGTTCCTGCACACGCTCCTCTGAACACCTCTCTCGCCGACTTTCTCCATAACAAATTCCTCCCATGTTGTTTTGACGCTGCCCTTTCCCAGACTAAACAAGACTTCATTTATTCACTCAATACTCACAAGTCTAAACCCCACACCACCTTTTCTAACCTGTACTCCCCTCAGGCCTCAATCTGCAGACTTTCTGACTATTTCATGGCTATGGTGTATTTCATTTACCAATGCCCCCCCCTCCCCAGCCCCCCCCCCCGTATTATGCTACACCTCTGACTCTCTCCCCTGTGACAAAGGAGGGCATGTTGCTGCTGCTCTCCTCCTCCTCCTCAACGGGCCCTGTTGACAACGTTTCTTCCCATTTCCTGATGGACATACTCACTCGTCATTCCTCACTATCCCTTTCATCAATTTATTGCCCTGTTTATTTACCATGAATTCACCACACTTTCTGCCTTAGATTGGTATCTTTTTATTTTAATACATCTGTGTTAAACTCCTGGAATCTCTGTATATCAGTGTCACTGACCGGAGGAAGAGGAGAACTCTCCAAAGCTCGTCTTGTAATATCTATTACTAGCCGATATTCCCGGCGTTGCCTGGGATGTAATTTTCCTGCTCCTCCTCCGTCTCCAATCCCCCCTCTCCCTCCCCATTCACTTCTCTCTCTTCCCCTTCCCCTCTCTTTCTCCCCCGTTCACAGCAATGCAGTCCCCCCTGCACATGAATGTGCCCCCCCTCCCTTCACAGCTCAGGTTGACCCCCCCACCCCGTTCACAGCTCCGGTTGCCCCACCTCCCCCCCGTTCACAACTCTGTCACCCCCCCAACGTTCACAGCTCCATTCCCCTCCCGTTCACTGCTCCGTCCCACCCCTGTTCACAGCTGCGCCCCCCCCCCCCCGTTCACACCTCCAGCCCCCTCCTTCACAGCTCCATTCCCCCCCCTTGACAGCTGCGGCCCCCCACCAGTCACAGCTCCGTTCCCCCCCCTTCACAGCTCCGCCCTCCCCCTGTTAACAACTCTGTGTCCCCCCCCTTCACAGCAGGGTATCTCCCCTCTCTCTGTGTGTGTATACTATATGTATCTCCCCTTTCTCTGTGTGTATTTAATATATGTATCTCCCCTCTCTGTGTGTTTTTAATGACTTCACCCTGCCTTGCACTCAGACCTCGAGAGCCAATGAGAGCCAAGGCCCACCCCGTAGTCTGGCAATGAGAGGCAATGACAGCCAAGACCCGCCCCGCAGTCAGCCAATGGGAGAGCTTGACAGCCAATGAGAGCGAGCACAAACCCACAGACAAACATCTTTTGACTTTTATATATATAGATAGATAGATAGATAGATAGATAGATAGATAGATAGATAGATAGATAGATAGATAGATAGATTAGTCCAAATACAAAAGGTATCACTTAATACTGAAGTACTCGTTCCCATCTCCTCAAACCTCTAGCTCCCACTGATCCACATTTTTAACTCCTCTCCCTTGTACACCTCCGTCAAGCATGCAAAAATTACACAAATTCACCAAAACACCATGGACCCATGCCTACCTCTCCAGTTCTTGCCCCGTCTCCTTACAGGCTTTTACTTGTAAACTCCTTTACCGCCTTGTATTTTTCTCACACGCTCCATTTTCTTAACTCAGATTCTTTCCTAGGACCGGCTACAATCTGGTTTCTGCACTGCTCACTCCACTGAAACAGCCCTAACCAAAATAACTAATGATCGTCATGCTGCTCAAGACCAATGTTTTAAAACACCCTTCTACTATTATTGCTCAACTCCCTGTGGTGTTGGATACCGTGGGCCACCCTTACTTGTATATTCTCCAGTCTTGATACGTAATCTCAAAGTGCTATCTGTTTTTTTTCCGCTCATCTCTCCCATCGTTTAACTTTGTCGGGAGTAACCCAGGTGTCTGTCCAGGTACCTCATTCTCAACACACTCTCTAAGATCAGTGGGAGCTCAACTACAATCCGAGAGACACCTCAACGATCAGGTTTTAAGGATATCCCGCTTCCGCACAGGTGGCTCAATCCGTGGCTCAGTCTTCGACTGCACCACCTGTGCTGAAGCAGGGATATCCTGAACCCCCTGAGGACTGGTGTTGAGCGCCCCCTGCTACAGGTATAGTTGACCTAATCGCATCTTTTGGTTCCAAAAATCAGCTCTATGCGAACAGCACACATTTACTGGTTACGCCTGTTGTCCGGACCAATGTATGAGAATGTCCTCACAATAGCCTCCTTGATGCGCCTCTACAGCCACAAACATAACTTGTTGGAGAAAAAGCCCCTCGTACTTCTCCCAAGCCTGGCTCTACTGCCCTCTTCCCAGTTACTGTCAATAGAACTATTAAAAGTGCACACCCTGGGGTCACATTCTCCTCTCTCCGTTCATACTGTACCTAAAACCTGCAGATTTTTCCTCTGAAATTGCCAAGATTAGCTCTTTCCTCCACCACTAAACCTCCCCCTTCCTGCCTCTCACCTGTCTCCCCTACAATCTATCCTAAACGCAGCCGCCAGAATCACTCTACTCTTTCCTATATCTGTCTCCGCGTCCCCCCCCTGCTGAGATCACTCTCCTGGCTTTCTATCAAATCCCATAATTACTTACAAAAGTACCCACTCAAGGCTATACACCGCTCTGCCCTGCCTTCCATCTCTGCCATAATTTAATCTCTATACACCCAACTCTTGTGTTATGCTTAAGGATGTCTTCACTCAACCCCTTGTGTGTCCAAAGTCCTCCCACAAATCTGGAATGGCCTTTCCGAAATGGCTGTCCAACTTCAAGGCCCGTCTCAAAACTCAACTTTAATGAAGAGCATTTCAATA
>NC_134487.1:7899626-7957126 GCF_040206685.1 Ascaphus truei
AGCCCATACCTGCATCCACGGGCTGAGGGGAAGGTACTTGTGTATAGCTAATATTATACTTTTATTTTTCACATTACGAATACAGATCAATGCTTTTGAAGTGAGCTACAAAGAGGGTGAAAAAAAAGTGTCTTTAAATATGTACATAAATACTTTATCATTTAATACTTTCTTCTTTCACTGACCGGGGGTGGGAGGGAGGAGGGGGGAGTGGGAGAGGAGGGGGAAGGATGGAGGGGAGAAGGGGACAAGGGAGAGAAAGGGAGGGGACAAGGAGAGAAAGGGAGAAGGGGACAAGGAGAGAGAAAGGGAGAAGGGGACAAGGAGAGAAAGGGAGGGACAAAAGGAGAAAGGGATGGAGGGGGACAAGAGGAGAAAGGAAGGGAAGGGAGAGGGAGGGGAAGGGGGGAAGAAGGGAGGGGGGAGGGGAAGGGGGGACAGAAGGAGGGAAAGGAGGGGAAGGAGGGGGGAGGGAAAGGAGGGGAAGGAGAGGGGGGAGGGAAAGGAGGGGGGAGGGAAAGAAGGGGGGAGGGAAGGAAGGGGGGAGGGAAGGGAGGGGGGAAGGGAAGGGGGGACAGTAGGGAGGGAAAGGAGGGAGGGAAAGGAGGGGAAGGAGGGGGGAGGGAAAGGAGGGGGGAGGGAAAGAAGGGGGGAGGGAAAGAAGGGGGGAGGGAAGGAAGGGGGGAGGGAAGGAGGGGGGAAGGGAGGGGAGGAAGGAAGGGAGGAGGGGGAAGGAAGGGAGGGGGAAGGGAAGGGAGGGGGGGGAAGGAAGGGAGGGGGGGGAAGTAAGGGAGGGGGGGAAGTAAGGGAGGGGGGGAAGTAAGGGAGGGGGGGAAGGAAGGAGGGGGGGAAGGAAGGGAGGGGGGGGGAGGAAGGGGGGGAGGAAGGGAGGGGGGGGAGGGAAGGGGAGGGGAAGGAAGGGAGGGGGGGAGGGAAGGAAGGAAGGAAGGGGGGGAGGAAGGAAGGGGGGGAGGAAGGGAGGCGGGAGGAAGGAAGGGAGGGGGAAGGGAGGGGGAGGGAAGGAAGGAAGGCAGGAAGGGGGGGAGGGAAGGGAGGGGAAGGAGGGAGGGAGGGAGGAAGGGAGGGAGGGAGGGGGAAGGAGAGGGAGGGGGAAGGATGGGAGGGGGAGAAAGGAAGGGAGGGGGGGAAGGGAGGGGGGGAAGGGAGGGGGGAAGGAAGGGAGGGGGGGGAAGGAAGGGAGGGGGGAAGGAAGGGAGGGGGAAGGAAGGGAGTGGGAGGAAGGAAGGGAGGGGGAGGGAGGAAGGGGGAGGAAGGAAGGGGGGGGAGGAAGGGGAGGGGAAGGAAGGGAGGGGGGAGGGAAGGAAGGAAGGAAGGGAGGGGGAGGGAAGGGAGGGGGGAGGGAAGGAAGGCAGGAAGGGGGGAGGAAGGAAGGGAGGCGGGAGGGAAGGAAGGGAGGGGGAAGGGAGGGGGAGGGAAGGAAGGAAGGCAGGAAGGGGGGGAGGGAAGGGAAGGAAGGGAGGGGGGAGGAAGGAAGGGAGGGGGGGAGGGGGGAAGGGAGGGGGGAGGGGGGAAGGAAGGGAGGGGGGAAGGATGTGAGGGGGGGAAGGAGGGGAGGGGGGGAAGGAAGGGAGGGGGGGAAGGAAGGAGGGGGGGAGGAAGGAGAGGGAAGGAAGGGAGGGAGGGAAGGAAGGAAGGCAGGAAGAGGGGAGGAAGGAAGGGAGGCGGGAGGAAGGAAGGAGGGGAAGGGAAGGAAGGCAGGAAGGGGGAGAAGGGAAGGAAGGGGGGGGAGAGGGGGAAGGAAGGGAGGGGGGAAGGAAGGGAGGGGGGGGAAGGATGGAGGGGGGGGGGAAGGAAGGGAGGGGGGGGAAGGATGTGGGGGGGAAGGGAGGGGGGGGAAGGAGAGGGGGGGGAAGGGAGGGAAGGGAGGGGGGGAAGGGAGGGAGGGAGGGGGGGGAAGGGAGGGGGGGAGGAAGGGAGGGGGGGAAGGAAGGGGGGGGGGAAGGGAGGGGGGAAGGAGAGGGGGGGAAGGAAGGGAGGGGGAGGAAGGAAGGGAGGGGGAGGTAAGGCATGGGAGGGGGGAGGAAGGAAGGGGTGGAGGGACGGAAGGAGGAGGGGGAGGGATCGAGGGAGGGGAGGAGGGATAGAGGAAGGGAAGGAGGCGGTGGAAGGAGGGGTGGGAAGGAGGAAGGGGAAGGGAAGGGAGGGGAAGGGGGGAGAAGGGGGAAGAGGGGGGAGAAGGGGGAGGGGAGAAGGGAGAAGGTGGGGGAGAAGGGGGAGGAGGGGGAGGAGGAGGGGAAAAGGGGGAGGCTGGGAAGGGAGAGGGGGAGGGGGGGAGGGTGAGAAGGGGGGAAGGGAGGGGGGAGGGAAGGAGGGAGGGGGAGGGAAGGAAGGGGGGAGGGAAGGAAGGGAGGAGGGGGAGGGAAGGAAGGGAGGGGGAGGAAGAGGAAGGGAGGGGAAAGGAGGGGAAGGGAGGGGAAAGGAGGGGAAGGGAGGGGTGGGAAGGGGAGGGGGTGGGAAGGGAGGGGGTGGGAAGGAGGAGGGGAAGGGAAGGAGGAGGGAAGGGAAGGAGGAGGGGAAGGGAGAGGTGAGGGGGGGAGAAGGGGGAGGGGGGGAGGAGGGGGAGGGGGGAGGGGGGGGAGAAGGGGGATGAGGGGGGAGAAGGGGGGGGAGAAGGGGGAGAGAGGGGGAGAAGGGGAGGGGGGGGAGAAGGGGGAGGAGGGGGAGGTGGAGGGGAAAAGGGGAGGCTGGGAGGGGAGAAGGGGAGGGGGGAGGGGAGGGAGGGGAGAAGGGGGAGGGAGGGGAGAAGGGAGGGGAGGGGGAGAAGCGAGGGGCGCAGTAAAGCATCGAAGGATGAATGTCTTTGCTGACCTCTCTAGTAGCCAATGGCTAACACGTATAACAATTCCCAACAGCGCAACCGTACAAAACCCAGCTGAACTCGCAGCCTCGTGCCCTATAATATTCAATACCGGTTTGTTTCTTCTGTATCCAAGGCCGTACCTGAAAATAATAATTGCCCCGTCTCACTGAGGCTTTCATTGCAGGTTTCATACAAGCAACAAGAGTGAGTGTGGGCAGGTGGCAGGAACACAGCAGCCATTGTAACGCAGCGTTACTCACAGATGAGTTATAGGCTCTGCTAGAACCGAGGGTCACAGGCAGCGAGGAAATATGGTCTCAATATATCTGCGTGATAGGGAATGTCTGGGGACTATTACTGCGCATTTAATCAGGGGACGGTATGCAAGCAGGAGACGCAGTTCTGCAGGAAGCCCGATTAAATAAAACGGGTCGGTGCTTAGTCATGTACCTACCAGTCTCGCTCATTTCAATAACATTTCCATTTTAAAATGTAAAAATTTCAATACAACCCTTCTTCGCCGCCAGAGCGGAATGCAATGAAGGGGTTAATGAACCCTCACAGATATTAATAAGTGGGATTTGTGCGCAACCCCAGTCCTCAAGAACCCCCCCCCCCCCAAACAGGTCAGGTTTTCAAGATATCTCAGGCTCAGCACAGGTGACTCAGAGGCTCAAAGGTCACGCCTCCTCTGATTGAGCCACCTGTGCTGAAGCAGGGATATCCTGAAAAGTTGGCTTGAGGTCTGGAGCTCTGAACCGCTGGTGTACACAGCCCTGTCGCCTTTCCCCGTTATCTCTTACCATACAAAGCTTCCACTGCAGCCAGGGGTCCTGGGTAATGACATGCAAATGGTATTCACAGGACTCGGGACCAGTGTCAGTATTTAGATTCTAACACAGCCCCTAATTACCGAGACATGTGAGATGCAAAGAGCTTCTATAAACATGTTTGCACACTGTCAGCCTATTCCGTGATCCCCACCCCCGGCGGAGCAATTAACAGCGAGGGCAGCTGCACAGCACCATCCCACTGCCTGGGAACGGGTGGGAGCGGGGGGGCACGCTATCACCACGCAGGGGAGCAGCGCAACTCCCGTCTTAAACCCGCCCCAAACAGGTCAGGATACACAGGACTGGGGCAACTATATGTGAGTACACTATTCCTTTATGTCTATTTAGGACTCTCCCAATGAGGTTTTAGGTCTGATTTTTTTTAATCTCAGCCTTTAACCTTCAGGGACAGAGACACCCTATTTTTGATTATACAGTCACTAAAGTGCTATGGTCATCGCTTATATATCTCACTAGCCCCAGGTACCTATCCTTTGCATCTTTATAAAGGACTTATAATATTGAATCAAGACTGGACGCAAATGTTGGAGCGCGTATCACTAACCTGTTCAGGTTTTAGGGATATCCCAGTTTCAGCACAGGGGGATCAATCACTCCCTGCTTCAGCACAGCCTTTGACAGAGCCTCGAATTGAGGCACCTGTGCTGAAGCTGGGATATCCTGAAAACCTGACCTGTTGGTGGCCCTTGTAGACTGGAGTTGGTCACGCCTGTAACAGTGCCTATAGGACCACGGTAAACTAGTGGCATGTTTAATTGGTAAAACGTAGGCCATTGAGCACATATTGCACACTTGTGATAAGTATTTTTATTTATTTCATTGTAATGTCTCTCAGTAGTGTTTTTACGTTCTACACCTCGTTCCTGCTACAATCAGACTGTTTGGAAGCAACACGCCTGGAATTGGTCAACAGTTTAGTCTCTTACGTTTGATTTATTTATTTATTTTGCCAAGGATTGCAGCCTAGTTTTAAAGACCTATTTGGAAAGACCAATAATGAACATTAAAAATATACGTGACCTTAGAAAATAGAAACAGACTCATTTTTACACTACAAGCAAATACATGAAACTGCAACTTGAGGGGTAGAGGGTACAGAGCGGTTTTAGGCTCTGCCTCAAGTACCGTGCTTGGGAAAGAGACACTCCCTTAGCCGGAGAAGCCAGGAATGCATTTCTGGGCTACTTTAGGGCAATTATAGAAGTATAATGGTATTGAGTATCACCACTTTCCTATTTACCAACTAGTAAAAAATTTTTTTTTTAAAGAACAAAAATGTATTATTTCTTAAACTGTAATTTGTTCTTAAATCATAAATATTGTATCAAATAAGGTCACAATTTTCCCACAGTGAAGGGTTTTGTGAAAAACATTTTTTTGTTTAATATATGCAGCTTTTCATTACTTTTATTGAGAACTACAGTAATTACCTAAGCCGAGGATCAATGTGTTCTCCCGTGATCGATCAGCAAAGATCCTACATCCCAGGGTTCACTAAATGGCCGCCTTTCAGTTTCAAATCAATCCTTCAGTCATTGTAACTCAGCAGCTACAATGTATCCTTATATTACTAAGGCAGGCCTGCACAACACGCGGCCCTGCGGCGGCTTTCCCGTCCTCCTCCTTCCCGAGCCTGCTCTCCACCCCGCGAGCCGCTCTCCCCCCCCTCCTCTCCGGCCCGCGAGCCGCTCTCCCCCCCCTCCTCTCCGGCCCTTGAGCCCGCTCCCCCCTCCTCCTCCTCGAGTCCTGCCTGCTCTGCCGCCGTGAGGTGCCGTTGGGGGGGAGGTGAGGTGCAGGGGGGGGGGAGGTGAGGTGCAGGGGAGGGAGGTGAGGCATGGGGGGGGAGGTGAGGTGCAGGGGGGGGAGGTGAGGTGCAGGGGGGGAAGTGAGGTGCAGGGGGGGAGGTGAGGTGCAGGGGGGGGGAGGTGAGGTGCAGGGGAGGGAGGTGAGGTGCATGGGGGGAGGTGAGGTGCAGGGGGGGAGGTGAGGTGCAGGGGGGGAAGTGAGGTGCAGGGGGGGAGGTGAGGTGCAGGGGGGGGGAGGTGAGGTGCAAGCGGGGAGGTGTAGTGGGGTGATGTGAGGTGAGGTGCAGGAGGGTGATGTGATGTGAGGTGCAGGGATGTGATGTGAGATGCAGGGGGGAGAGTGAGGCGAGGAGCAGGGGGGGAGGTGCAGGGGGGGTGAGGTGTGTGGTCTGCAGGGAGGTATTGTGTATTATGTGGAGGGGGAGTATTATGTATGGTGAGGGGGGAGAGATGGTGGTGTGTGAGATAGAGGGTGAGTCTCGCAAAGGTTGATGATTAGGGGTGCAGGGGGAGATATGAGGATGAGGGGTGCTGAGGGGAGATATATGAAGATGAGTGCTGGGGGAGATGTATGAAGATGATGAGTGCTGGGGGAGATATATGAAGATAATGAGTGCTGGGGGAGATATATGAGATGATGAGGGATGCTGGGGCAGATATGAGGATGATGAGGGGTGCTGGAAGAGATTGATGAGGGGTACTGGAGGAGATATGAGGATGATGATGATGATGATGAGAGGTGCTGGGGGAGATATGATGACGATGGCAATGAAGATGACGATGACGATGATTTTACCCGTGCGGCCCAAATCTGTTTTCCTTGGAGCAGATCGGCCCTTCTCGCTTTACAAGTTGTGCAGGCCTGTACTAAGGGAACATTATCTATTGTTACAGTTTGCAGCTCAAACTGCTGAGAACGTTGGCAACAAATGTTCACAAACAGTAAATCGTTACAAAGCTCTTGCTGCTTGTAAGGAAAATGATGGGGAATACTTATTTTAATCAATCTGGTGCTTATGGGGTTAATGTGGTTATCATTTGTTTAAAAAAATACAATATACAGTATTGGGTATATGATAGGTCAATATTCTTCCTGGGTCTGTCCAGAGCTTCAAAGAGGACTTAATTAGCGAGTTATCACTTATGGCCACGGAAAGTATAAGATGTAATGTATGGGGCTGAGAGTCTCAATACGAGGCATTTGTTTTGGCAAAAATTGTATTAAAATATGTCTCTCTTGATATCTTTATAAACAGGACACTTTTAGAGGTACGTTCAAAGGCATTCTCTGGAGGGTTAATAATAATAATAATAGTATGTTCTTGTATAGCGTTGCTAATTGTACGCAGCGCGTTACAGAGACATTTTGCAGGCACAGGTCCCTGCCCCGTGGAGCTTACAATCTATGTTTTTGGTGCCTAAGGAACAGGGAGTTAAAGTGACTTGCCCAAGGTCACAAGGAGCCAACACCGGGAATTGAACCAGGCTCCCCTGCTTCACACTTAATGCCAGTCAGTGTCTTTACTCACTGAGCCGCTCCTTCTCCCAGGCTCCCCTGCTTTACATTGAGTGCTAGTCAGTGTCTTTACTCACTGAGCCGCTCCTTCTCCCAGGTTCCCCTGCTTCACACTCAGTGCCAGTCAGTGTCTTTACTCACTGACCCGCTCCTTCTCCCAGGTTCCCCTGCTTCACACTGAGTGCCAGTCAGTGTCTTTACTCACTGAGCCGCTCCTTCTCCCAGGTTCCCCTGCTTCACACTCAGTGCCAGTCAGTGTCTCACTGAGCCGTTCCTTCTCCCAGGTTCCCCTGCGTCACACTCAGTGCCAGTCAGTGTCTTTACTCACTGAGCCGCTGCTTCTCCAGGTTCCCCTGCTTCATACTCAGTGCCAGTCAGTGTCTTTACTCACTGAGCCGCTCCCTCTCCCAGGTTCCCCTGCTTCACACTCAGTGCCAGTCAGTGTCTTTACTCACTGAGCCGCTCCTTCTCCCAGGTTCCCCTGCTTCACACTCAGTGCCAGTCAGTGTCTTTACTCACTGAGCCGCTCCTTCTCCCAGGTTCCCCTGCTTCACACTCAGTGCCAGTGTATTTACTCACTGAGCCGCTCCTTCTCCCAGGTTCCCCTGCTTCACACTCAGTGCCAGTCAGTGTCTTTACTCACTGAGCCGCTGCTTCTCCCAGGCTCCCCTGCTTCACACTCAGTGCCAGTCAGTGTCTTTACTCACTGAGCCGCTCCTTCTCCCAGGTTCCCCTGCGTCACACTCAGTGCCAGTCAGTGTCTTTACTCACTGAGCCGCTGCTTCTCCCAGGCTCCCCTGCTTCACACTCAGTGCCAGTCAGTGTCTTTACTCACTGAGCCGCTGCTTCTCCCAGGCTCCCCTGCTTCACACTCAGTGCCAGTCAGTGTCTTTACTCACTGAGCCGCTCCTTCTCCCAGGTTCCCCTGCTTCACACTCAGTGCCAGTCAGTGTCTTTACTCACTGAGCCGCTGCTTCTCCCAGGCTCCCCTGCTTCACACTCAGTGCCAGTCAGTGTCTTTACTCACTGAGCCGCTGCTTCTCCCAGGCTCCCCTGCTTCACACTCAGTGCCAGTCAGTGTCGTTACTCACTGAGCCGCTCCTTCTCCCAGGTTCCCCTGCTTCACACTCAGTGCCAATCAGTGTCTTTACTCACTGAGCCGCTCCCTCTCCTGGTTCTGCAAGGTTCAGGGGGCGCAGCTATGAATGTATTCCACAAAATAATTAATGTATAAAAACTGAGGACATCCGGTGATAACCTCTAATCTACAGTATAACATCCAGATAGCTGTAATCTGTTCAATAATGTGTTGCCAATATTCCCAACAGTTTGAACTGCAAACTGTAGAAATTGATAATGTTACCTTAGTAATATGAGAATACATTGTAGCTGCTGAATTACACCGACTGAAGGATTGATTTGAAACGCAGCCATTTCATAAACCCTGGAAAGCTGGATTTTGCTGCTCGATCTCAGGAGAACCAATCAATCAATCAGCATCTTAGGTAATTAGTTTTCAATAACAGAAATCAAAGGCTGCATATATTAAAACAAAAATATTTTATGTTAATTCTTTTTAAGCCGCTTGGACTGCCTCCAACACGCATTAAAAAGAACATTTAAGAGCTGCATTCTTTACTAAAAAAAGTGGCAGTACGTATTATCTAATACTACAGAACTGATTTTATGTAAACACACAGGTAGGATATTGCTTGGCCCGCTGCTTGCAACATGTGAAACTCCTGGCGTTTATACCGAGCTCACAAACAGATCCGTCGCTGTGTTACTAACAGCAGAATGTCTATTGTTGCAGCTTTCAGAGTAATAATGTGTTACACACAGTAATATAACGTTACATATCAGCTGCAGCATTTCACCGACTGCAGCAAAGAGTTAGAAGGCGGCCATTTCTTTAGGCACACAGGCAGGATTTTTACAGATGTATAACAGGAGCAGCAAACGATTGCCAGCTTGGGTAAGAATGTAGAATTATACTTTGGCACACGCTTTATATATACACATAAGAGAAGAAAACAAGGGCGTGTGTAGTAGTGCTGCTTTAAACACATTGTTAGTCGGGTGCTGAAAGCGGCAACGCAAATTTCAAAAGACGCACAAGGTAAATAAATCTTCTTTACCTTCAAAGTTAACAAAATGACTGGAACGGCTGCGAGAACAATCAGTGGCAAACGCTTTAACATTTGCAAGTTAAAAGACAAAAAGGTTTTCTATGGCGCGGTTATGAACGGCCGGCTCATTAAGCAAGAGAAGTCTTAACGGCACCAGAAACAAGCAGCATTTCTCTGGCACTAAGCAGTAAGGCAGGCGCAAGAACAGCAAACCCCGGAGTAAGGAGTGCAGGTGGAGGAGGATCCGCGTGGCAAATAGATGGGTCAGTATCGTCTGAGACCCGGACAGACAAACCCCACAACCCTAATAGTACAGCTCACTAGAGTTTTTATAATGCATGCAAACTACGGAGACAGTAAGGACAGTCACGCGTGCGCCATATTGTACTTCCCCAATGGAATCGAGGCGGCCAAAGCAGTTACAATAGTCATTTAGTCAATGACTAAATGTCAATAGTCATGGAACTGCATTAGGCAGTGAGGCATTTAAAGTGAGGTTTTTAAGTGATACAGTTAGACTACAGTTAATATATATATATATAGTTAATATACTCACCTTCTTCATGCAAGACCAATAACCAATAACCTCAGCTGATATGACATGGATCTAATTGCATTCTCTTCACAGGTATGTTCCTGATGTTGAAACCCTGTGTATAAGACTGAATCTGGCCTTGTTGAATTGATATATAAGTATGTTCCTGATGTTGAAACCCTGTGTATAAGACTGAATCTGGCCTTGTTGAATTGATATATAAGTATGTTCCTGATGTTGAAACCCTGTGTATAAGACTGAATCTGGGCTTGTTGAATTGATATATAAGTATGTTCCTGATGTTGAAACCCTGTGTATAAGACTGAATCTGGCCTTGTTGAATTGATATATAAGTATGTTCCTGATGTTGAAACCCTGTGTATAAGACTGAATCTGGCCTTGTTGAATTGATATATAAGTATGTTCCTGATGTTGAAACCCTGTGTATAAGACTGAATCTGGCCTTGTTGAATTGATATATAAGTATGTTCCTGATGTTGAAACCCTGTGTATAAGACTGAATCTGGCCTTGTTGAATTGATATATAAGTATGTTCCTGATGTTGAAACCCTCTGTATAAGACTGAATCTGGCCTTGTTGAATTGATATATAAGTATGTTCCTGATGTTGAAACCCTGTGTATAAGACTGAATCTGGCCTTGTTGAATTGATATATAAGTTAGTATGTTTGAATGTAAAAAGTATTTTTTTTTTTTTTCCTCTTAACTCTGTGCTGTTAATTGAACAAATGGAACAAGGTGACTGATTGGGGAGGGGGAGGGTCATGTGACCTTTTTTTGTGTATAATACTAACAGCTCAGCTGCATTGGGCAGGAACTGCATTAGGCAGTGAGGCATTTAAAGTGAGGTTTTTAAGTGATACAGTTAGACTACAGTGTGACTGGGGACTGCTTCTTTCTGCAAACTCTTTAACTCAAGACAACAAATGGTAAGCTATTCAGATCACACTATGATCCCATGCTTGTTAGCCTGCATAGTTTAACCCCCCACCCCTTTACAACTTCTTTCACTGCAGCCTCTCCCAAAACTGACTGCACAAAACACTGAAACCCTGACTTGACCCTAGCATTGCAATGCAGCAAAACACATGACAAGGTACAGGTTCACCCCTGCTGTTTAGTCTGCACACACTCACTCTGCTCATAACAGCTCCATGCAACACTGCCTACCTCTGGCATCATGAACCTGCTATGTATTTTAACTTTTTTCTTTCTCCTGGCCTCATGGAGATGTTACTCCCTCTATCCACTACAAACTCCTCCATCCTGGCCCGCACCCAACATCACCATACACCCTGGACTACTCAAAAGCCTTGCACTATCTACTGAATGTTGGTGGAGAACTCTAAAAACCAGCACACCAACCACTGCTCACTCTAATGGAAAACACCACAAATCTACAACTTGTAAACAACTACCCAAATTTCTTCTCATACTATTACTCTCTCTAGCAGGTGATGTTGAAACTAACCCAGGTCCTCCCATTTCAGCTCTGTCCCATGCCCCTGAGAATTCCACCTTTAAATTCCAAAAAGGGCTATCTGTCGCCCATATAAACATCCGGAGCCTGCTGCCCAAACTAGACGAACTAAGGGCATGGTGCCTTATGCATAAACCCAAAGCCATCGTTCTTACAGAAACATGGCTATCCTCTAAAACCCCTGATGCAAATATCGCCATTCAGGGATACTCCATTTTTAGGAGAGATAGGTCAAAGAGAGGAGGAGGGGTGTTATTTTATATTGCAGACACCTTACAATTTACACTGCTACATTGCCCACCAAGTCCACCCTCTTTTGAAACTCTAGTTGGCAAAATCTGCCTCCCCTTTTCTAAGCCCATCTTGCTTGCTGGCATCTACCGCCCCCCTAAAGCCCTTCTACAATCCCTGACTGATATCACCCAATTTCTTGCCTCCATTTCCTCTCTGAATGAGAAGAGTGAGCTGCTAGTCCTTGGGGATTTCAACTTCAATTGGCTTGACCCTAAAAACCACAAAATCCAGATACAACTCAAGTCACTTAACCTATCGCAACTCATTTCCCAACCCACACGAATAAACCTGAAGTCGCATAACCATTCCTTGCTAGACTGGATTCTCTCCTCAAACCCCAGCAGAATCCAATCCTCTGGCATCCTTCCTGACATTTTCAGTGACCATGCAATAGTGTACTGTGTAAGGAAAATTAAACCGCCCCATTCAAGCCCCAAAGTTCTCCTCACTAGAACATTTAAAAACTTTAACCCACAACAGTTTCTGGATGACCTTACCAACTGCCCATGGCACAGAATCGATTTAATTCCCGACCCTGATTCTGCGCTCGACTATTTCCAATCCGAGTTCTTAAAACTCTGCGATACCCATGCTCCACTACGCAAAATAAGGGTACGGGGGGCCCACCTTCCATGGGTTACACCTGACCTTATAGCACTCTACCAGTTCAGGGATGCCTTGTGGAAAAGCTACAAAGTAACTGGCACTACCAAGGATCTCAATCACTACAGATGCCTGCGGAACGTGTGCACAAGGCAAACAAGGCATGCAAAAGCACAATATTACTCTGACAATCTCCTCCAGAATACATCAAACCCAGCTAATTTCTGGAAGGTTATCAACAATATATTCCAGCCTCCTAACCATCAACAACCAAGTAATATCACTAAGGGGGATATTACTCTGACAAACCCCACTGACATTGCAAATGCATTCAATGATTACTTTGTGGGGTGTGCCACTAACTTATTAGCGAAACGCAGCACAAACCCCAAACCTGAATCTCATCCTGGGAGTACCCCTATAGTCCCACCCCCTCCCAACACTGCCCACAATTTTCAATTTAGCCCAGTATCTGAAGAGGAGATTACACAAGCGCTCCTCAAACTAAAACTAAGCAGCCAATGTGGACCCGACTTACTACAATCTAGGTTCCTACGACTTGGTGCCCCAGCCATTGCCAAACCAATTGCGTCCATAGTCAACTCTATCCTGTCTGCAGGCCATATCCCTAAGACCTGGAAAACTGCCAGAGTTGTCCCAATCTTCAAAAGTGGGGACAAAAACACTGTCTCAAACTACAGGCCAATCTCACTTCTCCCAATTCTATCCAAAGTTATGGAAAAATGTGTCCACTCCCAATTAAGCGAGTTCTACACCAAGACAAATTTCCCTAGCCAATTCCAGTCTGGGTTTCGTCCCAAACACTCCACCGTAACTACCCTGCTAAAAGTTTGCAATGAAATCCAGTGTGGAATGGAACGGGGACAACTCACTGGTGCAGTATTCCTAGATTTTGCAAAGGCTTTTGACACAGTTGATCATGCTATCCTGCTTAACAAACTCCAGAGCTCTGGAATAGGGAAACATGCTTTAAACTGGTTTCAGTCCTACCTATCAGGAAGATCCCAACATGTGTCCATCTCAGGCTCTAACTCCAACCCCCTGGATATCACCTGTGGTGTCCCGCAAGGCTCTGTTCTGGGGCCCCTACTCTTCTCAGTGTTCATTAATGATCTTCCCACAGCTTGTAAGGAAGCCTCAATACACATGTATGCAGATGACACAATCCTGTATGCACACAGCCATAGCCTCTCTGACCTTCAACACATACTTCAGTCTGACTTTTTGAGACTCGAAAACTGGATTTCCCAAAACAAACTGTTTTTAAACACTGACAAGACTGTAACAATGGTATTTGGGACCAAGACTAAATTTGTAAAGCTTCCAGTGACTGAGCTCCTGATTAGAACCAACGCTAACACCACCCTAACACCTGTCACTAGTTTTAAATACCTGGGCTTATGGTTTGACTCCCACTTAACATTCGGGATGCACATTGATACCCTGACAACCAAGACCTATGCCAAACTAGGGGTACTTTACAGGAACAAATCCTCCCTAAGTCTCCTGGTCAGAAAGCGTATTGCACAGCAGATGCTAATGCCAATTATTGACTATGGAGACATAGTATATGGCTCGGCTCCTCAAACCCACCTTAGCAAACTTGACACCCTCTACAATTCAATTTGTCGTTTTGTTCTCCAATGCAACTACAACACACATCACTGCGAAATGCTCAAAGAACTAGATTGGTCATCACTAGAGTCTAGGCGCAAAGTTCACCTCTCCTGTCTCACCCTCAAATACTTTCTGGGCAAGCTACCCAGCTACCTGAACAAGCTCCTCACCCCTACCACATGCAGTACCTATCACCTGAGATCAGACTCCAAAAGACTATTCATGGTCCCAAGACTCAACAAAGTATCCGGACGTTCCTCCTTCTCCTTCCGTGCACCCCAAAACTGGAACAACCTACCAGAGACTCTCATATCCACCACCAGCTTAAGTTCTTTCAAATCTAAGGCTGTCTCACACTTTAATCTGGTCTGTAACTGTTTCATACGCTCATAATATATATTTTCTTTAACTGTGCATGCAATGTCTTGTATATAAATGTATACCTTGTTCATTTATGTAACTGTATTTGTAACCATGTATTATTTGTTTTACTCTGTGCCCAGGACATACTTGAAAACGAGAGGTAACTCTCAATGTATTACTTCCTGGTAAAATATTTTATAAATAAATAAATAAATAAATTTATTACGTGGGCGGAAAATCCTGCTAAAACAATGGCTTTTAACTAGCGCTAGAGAGTGATAGTTGCATACATACAGCTACCCGCGCTGGCAGACACCATGTGACACACTGACGTAAATGAGATCGAATAGCAGCACTTAGTCAGAATGGGCCCATGTCCCAGTGCGGTCCCCACTGGTTGCGTGAAGGTGTGATATTGGCCCTTAAGCCCCAGTAAGGGTGCGGGGAAAACCCCTCGCGAGCACAGCAAATGCCATATTTGCAAACCATAACACTTTGCAAAAATGTCAATGAAAAAAACCCCCTATAAATACGGCAGATGAGAATCAATGCTTTGGGACAACTCCGTGCCCCGTATTCCTGGATTATCGGCGACTTTCACACGTGACGCGAGAGACCCGGGAAGACTGGGAAAGTTTGGGGCATTTCTTAAACCGGCAGACGCCAAGCTCGATTCCGTCAATTTCCAACTCTACAAAGCAAATGTTTCACAGCTGTAATAATGCAATTAAAAAAACCCAGAAAGGCTCGACACAAATCTGGAGTTTAATCTCGCTTCGCAGTACCAGACCAATGCTTTTGGCCATTACAGGATGTCTCAAAAGTCCTTTAAAAAAAAGGCCCTGTTGTGGGCCGAAGCATTTTATTACCCACAGATGCAGTAAGACGCACTGTCCCAGGCGCCGTGGACAAAAGCCTGCAGCGCTGGGGACAGTGTCTGCCGCGATCTCGCTATGCGTGCGGGGCGGGGGGGGGGCGGCTCAATGATTCCGGAACAGGGACCCCCCACTCCCCGCAGTGTTAACCTGTCCGGGCAGCAGCGATAACGCGCACACCAAGTCTTACTGCATCTGCAAGAAATAAATTCACGTGATTATACAACGGGCGCATGGCCGCGCCTTCGTTCTGCCGCTGATCGCGCGGCGAGTTTTCTTTATCGTTCGTTTTTCTGCCTGTGAACCCAAAGTTATAGGATCCTACAAAGCATCAGTGTACGTGTGGTCACCCCTGAGTGAGGTCTGTTTTACGCCCCAAATACGGAGAGCCCCCCAGCCTTACCCCGGAGATGTCTGCCACTCGGTGGATTGGAACCTCCTTCTTGCTGTGCAGCCCTTTCGCATTCTTGATAGCCCTAAAATAAAAAAAATACAAGATATAAACATTAAGATGCTTAATACCCACAACGGGCGGCTGGCTCCCATTATTGGGATCACATCCCAATGCTTATAAACGGACCCCCCCCCCCACCCCCCGAGCCATTGCGGGGTGCTACATTATGACAAGGTCTGGCACTTTATGGGAGCGAGGAAGCGAGGAGCGGGAGCGAGGAAGGGGCACACAAGGGAGGAAGGGGCACACAAGGGAGGAAGGAAGGATTTGAAAGCACATGAGCAAGAAAGGTAAGGAAAAGGAGATCACACGCCTGTAAAGCGATGGAAGGGACTGGTTTCCACATATTCTTTAAGAAGGGACTGGTTTCCACATATTCTTTAATGGAAGGGACTGGTTTCCACATATTCTTTAAGAAGGGACTGGTTTCCACATATTCTTTAATGGAAGGGACTGGTTTCCACATATTCTTTAAGAAGGGACTGGTTTCCACATATTCTTTAATGGAAGGGACTGGTTTCCACATATTCTTTAGTGGAAGGGACTGGTTTCCACATATTCTTTAATGGAAGGGACTGGTTTCCACATATTCTTTAGTGGAAGGGACTGCTTTCCACATATTCTTTAATGGAAGGGCCTGGTTTCCACATATTCTTTAATGGAAGGGACTGGTTTCCACATATTCTTTAATGGAAGGGACTGGTTTCCACATTCTTTAATGGAAGGGACTGGTTTCCACATATTCTTTAATGGAAGGAGAGAGGTCTCATCTTCTCTTCTTTTTATATCTTATACTATATTAGTGAAAGCACTGTATGTTTGCCTGCCTGCATGCATGCCTGCCTGCTGGATGTCCGGTGTCCCTAGCGGCAATCTCATTGGTCCCTTGGCCCGCCCGCCCCCGCACACCTCTCATTTGCCTCACACACTCACACCACCCCCTTGGCCCGCCCCGCACACCTCTCATTGGCCTCACACACTCACACCACCCCCTTGGCCCGCCCCCCACACCTCTCATTGGCCTGAGGCGGAGTGACGGGCCAAAGGTCCAAAAAAATAAATAAAACACACACACACACACACACACACACACACACCTCTCTCCCCTCTCCAAATCACCTTTTCCCCCTCCCCAGCGGCATCACCTCTTCCCCCTCCCCAGCGGCATCACCTCTTCCCCCTCCCCAGCGGCATCACCTCTTCCCCCTCCCCAGCGGCATCACCTCTTCCCCCTCCCCAGCGGCATCACCTCTTCCCCCTCCCCAGCGGCATCACCTCTCCCCGCTCCAAATCACCTCTCCCCGCTCCAAATCACCTCTCCCCGCTCCAAATCACCTCTCCCCGCTCCAAATCACCTCTCCCCCCTCCCCGCTCCAAATCACCTCGCTTCCCGCAGCTGCCACACGGCGCGTAAGATGGCGGACCCCCTTCCTCCCTCGCGGCGCCGAGTCAGACGGTGGCGGCGCCCGGAAGTACAGGTAGGTGTCGCTCCCCACCTCCGGCGCCAAACGGAACTGAGAAAGGGCGCATCAACTGAGGTGTGTGTGTGTGTGTGTGTGTGTGTGTGTGTGTGTGTGTGTGTGTGTGTGTGTGTGTGTGTGTGTCACTGTCCACTGCCCCCCCCTCCTATCCACTGCCCCCCCCTCCTGTCCACTGCCCCCCCCTCCTGTCCACTGCGTCCCCCCTCCTGTCCACTGCGTCCCCCCTCCTGTCCCCCCTCCTGTCCCCCCTCCTGTCCACTGCCCCCCCTCCTGTCCACTGCCCCCCCCCTCCTGTCCACTGCCCCCCCTCCTGTCCACTGCCCCCCCTCCTGTCCACTGCCCCCCCCTCCTGTCCACTGCCCCCCCCCCTCCTGTCCACTGCCCCCCCTCCTGTCCACTGCCCCCCCTCCTGTCCACTGCCCCCCCTCCTGTCCACTGCCCCCCCCTCCTGTCCACTGCCCCCCCCCTCCTGTCCACTGCCCCCTCCCTCCTGTCCACTGCCCCCCCCTCCTGTCCACTGCCCCCCCCCCTCCTGTCCACTGCCCCCCCCCTCCTGTCCACTGCCCCCCCCCTCCTGTCCACTGCCCCCCCCTCCTGTCCACTGCCCCCCCCTCCTGTCCACTGCCCCCCCCTCCTGTCCACTGCCCCCCCTCCTGTCCACTGCCCCCCCCCCTCCTGTCCACTGCAGGAAATGCAGGGGGAGGAATCCATGCCTTTGAGGCGCCCCCCCCTCCCTTTGACGCCCCCCCCTCCCTTTGACGCCCCCCCCCTCCCTTTGACGCCCCCCCTCTCCCTTTGACGCCCCCCCCTCTCCCTTTGACGCCCCCCCCCTCCCTTTGACGCCCCCCCCCCTCCCTTTGACGCCCCCCCCCCTCCCTTTGACGCCCCCCCCCTCCCTTTGACGCCCCCCCCCCTCCCTTTGACGCCCCCCCCCCTCCCTTTGACGCCCCCCCCTCCCTTTGACGCTCCCCCCCCCTCCCTTTGACGCCCCCCCCTCCCTTTGACGCCCCCCCCCCTCCCTTTGACGCCCCCCCCCCTCCCTTTGACGCCCCCCCCCTCCCTTTGACGCCCCCCCCCTCCCTTTGACGCCCCCCCCTCCCTTTGACGCCCCCCCCCTCCCTTTGACGCCGCCCCCCCCCCTCCCTTTGACGCCCCCCCCTGCCTTTGACGCCCCCCCCTGCCTTTGACGCCCCGCGCGCACACACTGACTGACTGCCGCACGCACGCACACACTGACTGACGCGCACACAAAGCCTGACTGACGCACGCACACACTGACTGAGGCACACACTGACTGTGTGTGCGTCAGTCAGTCTGTGTGTGTTTGTGTTTCTGCCTCAGACTCACTGACGCGCGAGCAAACACACAGTGACTGACGCACACACGCTACATGAAGCTGTAAAGGAGGGAGGGAGGGGGGGGACTGGATTGATGTGAATGGGGGACAAACAGAGAGAGGGGGGAGGAGAGAGAGGAACGGGAACATTACATCCCGGGCAACGCCGGGTCTCTCAGCTAGTATACTATATTAGTGAAAGCACTGTATGTTTGCCTGCCTGTCTGGATGTCCGGTGTCCCTAGCGGCAATCTCATTGGTCCCTTGGCCCGCCCGCCCCCGCACACCTCTCATTGGCCTCACACACTCACACCACCCCCTTGGCCCGCCCCCCCCCACCTCTCATTGGCCTGAGGCGGAGTGACGGGCCAAAGGTCCAAAAAAAAAAATAACACACACACACACACACACACACACACACACACACACACACACACACACACACACACACACACACACACACACACACCTCTCTCCCCGCTCCAAATCACCTCTCCCCCCTCCCCAGTGGCATCACCTCTCCCCCTCCCCGCTCCAAATCACCTCTCCCCCCTCCCCAGCGGTATCACCTCTCCCCCCTCCCCAGCGGTATCACCTCTCCCCCTCCCCAGCGGTATCACCTCTCCCCCTCCCCAAATCACCTCTCCCCCCTCCCCAGCGGCATCACCTCTCCCCCCTCACCGCTCCAAATCACCTCTCCCCCTCCAAATCACCTCTCCCCGCTCCAAATCACCTCTCCCCGCTCCCCAGCGGCATCACCTCTTCCCCCTCCCCAGCGGCATCACCTCTTCCCCCTCCCCAGCGGCATCACCTCTTCCCCCTCCCCAGCGGCATCACCTCTTCCCCCTCCCCAGCGGCATCACCTCTTCCCCCTCCCCAGCGGCATCACCTCTTCCCCCTCCCCAGCGGCATCACCTCTTCCCCCTCCCCAGCGGCATCACCTCTCCCCCTCCCCAGTGGCATCACCTCTCCCCCTCCCCGCTCCAAATCACCTTTCCCCCTCCCCAGCGGCATCACCTCTCCCCCCTCACCGCTCCAAATCACCTCGCTTCCCGCAGCTGCCACGCGGCGCGTAAGATGGCGGACCCCCTTCCTCCCTCGCGGCGCCGAGTCAGACGGTGGCGGCGCCCGGAAGTACAGGTAGGTGTCGCTCCCCACCTCCGGCGCCAAACGGAACTGAGAAAGGGCGCATCAACTGAGGTGTGTGTGTGTGTGTGTGTGTGTGTGTGTGTGTGTGTGTGTGTGTGTGTGACTGTCCACTGCCCCCCCTCCTGTCCACTGCCCCCCCTCCTGTCCACTGCGTCCCCCCTCCTGTCCACTGCGTCCCCCCCTCCTGTCCACTGCGTCCCCCCCTCCTGTCCACTGCGTCCCCCCCTCCTGTCCACTGCCCCCCCCCTCCTGTCCACTGCCCCCCCCCCCTCCTGTCCACTGCCCCCCCCCCCTCCTGTCCACTGCCCCCCCCCCTCCTGTCCACTGCCCCCCCCCCTCCTGTCCACTGCCCCCCCCCCCTGTCCACTGCCCCCCCCCCCTCCTGTCCACTGCCCCCCCCCCTCCTGTCCACTGCCCCCCCCCCCTCCTGTCCACTGCCCCCCCCCTCCTGTCCACTGCCCCCCCCCCTCCTGTCCACTGCCCCCCCCCCCTCCTGTCCACTGCCCCCCCCCCCTCCTGTCCACTGCCCCCCCCCCCTCCTGTCCACTGCCCCCCCCCCCCTCCTGTCCACTGCCCCCCCCCTCCTGTCCACTGCCCCCCCCCCTCCTGTCCACTGCCCCCCCCTCCTGTCCACTGCCCCCCCCCTCCTGTCCACTGCCCCCCCCTCCTGTCCACTGCCCCCCCCCCCTCCTGTCCACTGCCCCCCCCTCCCCCTCCCCCTCCTGTCCACTGCCCCCCCCTCCTGTCCACTGCAGGAAATGCAGGGGGAGGAATCCATGCCTTTGAGGCGCCCCCCCCCTCCCTTTGACGCCCCCCCCCCTCCCTTTGACGCCCCCCCCCCTCCCTTTGACGCCCCCCCCCCCTCCCTTTGACGCCCCCCCCCCTCCCTTTGACGCCCCCCCCCCCTCCCTTTGACGCCCCCCCCCTCCCTTTGACGCCCCCCCCCTCCCTTTGACGCCCCCCCCCCTCCCTTTGACGCCCCCCCCCCCTCCCTTTGACGCCCCCCCCCCCCTCCCTTTGACGCCCCCCCCCCTCCCTTTGACGCCCCCCCCCCTCCCTTTGACGCCCCCCCCCTCCCTTTGACGCCCCCCCCCTCCCTTTGACGCCCCCCCCCTCCCTTTGACGCCCCCCCCCCTCCCTTTGACGCCCCCCCCCCTCCCTTTGACGCCCGCCCCCCCCTCCCTTTGACGCCCCCCCCCTCCCTTTGACGCCCCCCCCCCCTCCCTTTGACGCCCCCCCCCCTCCCTTTGACGCCCCCCCCCTCCCTTTGACGCCCCCCCCCCTCCTTTTGACGCCCCCCCCTGCCTTTGACGCCCCGCGCGCACACACTGACTGACTGCCGCACGCACGCACACACTGACTGACGCGCACACAAACCCTGACTGACGCACGCACACACTGACTGAGGCACACACTGACTGTGTGTGCGTCAGTCAGTCTGTGTGTGTGTTTCTGCCTCAGACTCACTGACGCGCGAGCAAACACACAGTGACTGACGCACACACGCTACATGAAGCTGTAAAGGAGGGAGGGAGGGGGGGACTGGATTGATGTGAATGGGGGACAAACAGAGAGAGGGGGGAGGAGAGAGAGGAACGGGAACATTACATCCCGGGCAACGCCGGGTCTCTCAGCTAGTGTTTAATAGATGTTTGGGTGCTGGGATTATCCTGGTAAGCCGGAGACTTCTTTCTGCCCCGGAGTGCACGTGGCGTTCTAATCACCGGCAGGCTGCACCGTTTGGCATGTTCCCAATATTGGGGCAGGAGGGGAATGGTTTGCGAAGCCCCCCCCCCCCTTTTTTTTTTCCTCTGAAGCGTGACGCAGATCTGGCAACGCCCGCTTGCCACTGAAACGGTTAGCGCGGTCACGTGACGAGACCAAGCTTCGGGAGGAAACGTTAAGGGGAGTGGGCCCAACTTTTGTTTCGCTCAGGCTGGCCGCTGCAGGACTCGCCTCGATCAGGGGGGGCTCAACTCAAGTCCTCAAGCCCCCCTCAACAGGTCAGGTTTTCAGGATATCACAGCTTAAGCACAGGTGGCTCAATCAGAGGCTGCCGGGACTGGTTGAGCCACCTGTGCTGAAGCTGGGTTATCCTGAAAACCTGACCTGTTGGGTTGGGGGGACTTGAGGACTGGGGATGAGCCCCCCCCCCCCCCTACCCTAGATTGCAAGGAAGTGCCTGTGATGTTTGTGGGGCATCATTAGGGGCGCCGTGAAGGTTAAGCATTGGCAAAAGTGTGAAAAAGTGTTTGTTTTGGGGACAGTGGCTGATATACTGACCAGCGTGAGATGTAGTAGTAACACGTGGACGGTTTCTGCATTATCCGTGGCCTTTCGGTGAGCTGAGGGGACTCCTTTCAGGGAGAAAGTAGATTTCCCCCCCCCTCTTTTTTCACTTCTCAAAGGCTCGATTTAAGTTGACGTGAGCCAAAAAACCTTCAATATAGTTCTCCTAAAAAATATTCCGTGCTTTATATAAAACAAATCATTCATTCTTGTAGCTCATTTAAAACATTTGCAGGCACAATTCCTTTTCTGGGTTAGTTTGCAGTATTTTGGCGTCTTGTTGTAACTAAAAGCCAACAAACAGCTGCATTGAATCTGAACCACCACAGTGTACATCTGCGGCGCCCCAAAAGGCGGACAGCCTTTGGCGCAGGCGAAGGGCAGCTAAAGGGTGTGAGCCGTTTGCTGCCGTTCGCTGATGTTAAAGCTGCTCTATTTGAATCTGAAACTCACCAGCCCTTTTATCCTTTGTACCCAATTTTCCAACTATCTGTCCATGAAATGTCTGTGACTGTATAACCTGTTCTTTTACTGTAACCGTGTATTGTTATAACTCTGTGCCCAGGACATGCGTGAGAACGAGCGGTAACTCTCACTGTATTACTGCCTGTAACACACGTTATACCTCTGTGCCCAGGACACACGTGAGAACGAGGAGCAACGCTCACTGTATTACTGCCTGTAACACACGTTATACCTCTGTGCCCAGGACATGCGTGAGAACGAGGAGCAACGCTCACTGTATTACTGCCTGGTAACACATTTTATAAATATTTCTTGTTTTTAATATAAATGAACGTAGAAGGTGCACCCCACAAGACACACGCAACAAGGCGCCCTTTAGAGGAGAATATCAAGTTTATTTTCCTAGCGTTGCCACGAAGAAGAAGAGGCTTGGGAAAGGTGAAGGGGTACCAAACGGGGCGGTGTCGGCCACCTCTGGGGTGAAACCTCAACAGCACATTGCTGCCGCCTCCGCTCAGCCCCAAGCTCCTAACACAGGGGTGGCCAACTTCAGTCCCGAAGGGCCACCAACAGGCTATCCCTGCTTCAGCACAGGTGGATCAGTCATAACGGAGCCCCTGATTGAAGCAGGGATATCCTAAAAAAACAACCTGTTGGGGGGGGGGGGGGGCCTTGGGAACCAGGGTTGGCCACCCCGGTCCCAGGACAATTAAAGAAGAAGTGTGATGGAGGCTGGACCACACTGCGCTCCCGTCCCTGACAGCAGCTGCTTGCCGCATTGAAATGTGTCCTCTGCAAATTGGCTAAATATTGGCGGGATACCCAAATCGGGCAGAAAATTGCAAACAAGACCCATTTCTTTGTGCAAAAAAAAATGTAATCAAACACGTACTTAAATTAATTTCAACTCCCGCCGGCGGAATTAATAAGGGTCATCGCTTTTACGGTCCTAAAACATTCATTAGCCAGGTGGCTGGATCATATGTTTCTGATTGTTCGCAGCGATCCCTCGCACAACGTTTACAGAGAGTTCTGCTTTGTAAAGGATGAGTCTATCAGCGGATATGCAAATGCCGGGCTGCAGCCACGTGCCATCCACGTCTCCCGCCCGGCCGCGTGCCATCCACGTCTCCCGCCCCGCCGCGTGCCATCCACGTCTCCCGCCCCGCCGCGTGCCGTCCACGTCTCCCGCCCCGCCGCGTGCCGTCCACGTCTCCCGCCCCGCCGCGTGCCATCCACGTCTCCCGCCCCGCCGCGTGCCATCCACGTCTCCCGCCCCGCCGCGTGCCATCCACGTCTCCCGCCCCGCCGCGTGCCGTCCACGTCTCCCGCCCCGCCGCGTGCCGT
This sequence comes from Ascaphus truei, assembly GCF_040206685.1. Taxonomy (NCBI): domain Eukaryota; kingdom Metazoa; phylum Chordata; class Amphibia; order Anura; family Ascaphidae; genus Ascaphus; species Ascaphus truei. Next base: position 7,923,081 of record NC_134487.1, read on the forward strand.
CCACGTCTCCCGCCCCGCCGCGTGCCATCCACGTCTCCCGCCCCGCCGCGTGCCGTCCACGTCTCCCGCCCCGCCGCGTGCCATCCACGTCTCCCGCCCCGCCACGTGCCATCCACGTCTCCCGCCCCGCCGCGTGCCGTCCACGTCTCCCGCCCCGCCGCGTGCCATCCACGTCTCCCGCCCCGCCACGTGCCATCCACGTCTCCCGCCACGGGAGCTGGGACTGAGCAGAGCGGGGAGAGACCGTATAGCAGAGCGGGGAGAGGACCGTATAGCAGAGCGGGGAGAGGACCGTATAGCAGAGCGGGGAGAGGACCGTATAGCAGAGCGGGGAGAGGACCGTATAGCAGAGCGGGGAGAGGACCGTATAGCAGGGCGGGGAGAGGACCGTATAGCAGAGCGGGGAGAGGACCGTATAGCAGAGCGGGGAGAGGACCGTATAGCAGGGCGGGGAGAGGACCGTATAGCAGAGCGGGGAGAGGACCGTATAGCAGAGCGGGGAGAGGACCGTATAGCAGGGCGGGGAGAGGACCGTATAGCAGGGCGGGGAGAGGACCGTATAGCAGAGCGGGGAGAGGACCGTATAGCAGGGCGGGGAGAGGACCGTATAGCAGGGCGGGGAGAGGACCGTATAGCAGGGCGGGGAGAGGACCGTATAGCAGGGCGGGGAGAGGACCGTATAGCAGGGCGGGGAGAGGACCGTATAGCAGGGCGGGGAGAGGACCGTATAGCAGGGCGGGGAGAGGACCGTATAGCAGGGCGGGGAGAGGACCGTACAGCAGGGCGGGGAGAGGACCGTACAGCAGGGCGGGGAGAGGACCGTACAGCAGGGCGGGGAGAGGACCGTACAGCAGGGCGGGGAGAGGACCGTACAGCAGGGCGGGGAGAGGACCGTACAGCAGGGCGGGGAGAGGACCGTACAGCAGGGCGGGGAGAGGACCGTACAGCAGGGCGGGGAGAGGACCGTACAGCAGGGCGGGGAGAGGACCGTACAGCAGGGCGGGGAGAGGACCGTACAGCAGGGCGGGGAGAGGACCGTACAGCAGAGCGGGGAGAGGACCGTACAGCAGAGCGGGGAGAGGACCGCGGGGAGAGGACCGTACAGCAGAGCGGGGAGAGGACCGTACAGCAGAGCGGGGAGAGGACCGTACAGCAGAGCGGGGAGAGGACCGTACAGCAGAGCGGGGAGAGGACCGTATAGCAGAGCGGGGAGAGGACCGTATAGCAGGGCGGGGAGAGGACCGTATAGCAGGGCGGGGAGAGGACCGTATAGCAGGGCGGGGAGAGGACCGTATAGCAGAGCGGGGAGAGGACCGTATAGCAGGGCATGTTCACACTGTGTAACCACTGTATTGTATTGTATGTCTTTATTTATATAGCGCCATTAATGTACATAGCGCGTCACAGCAGTAATACACGTGGTAATCAAATAAATAACAGATAATATAAATAACAGATCATGGGAATAAGGGCTTTAGACATAAAAGTAACACTAAGGAAGAGGAGTCCCTGCCCCGAGGAGCTTACAGTCTAATTGGGAGGTAGGGAGAACGTACAGAGACAGTAGGAGGGCAGATACTCCTACATCAGCATCCATTACCGAATGAAACGGCAACGCTCGGGCTGCGCCAGGAAGGGTTTGCTGATAGTATAGCGCAATGTTACCCGTCCAATGTAACCATGCTCTCGCTTTTAATGTGTAAGTCACATGGGGGGGGGGGGGGGATTTGAATGCAAAATATTCAGCCTGCGCTCTGGCGCTAATGGAAAGAACGCGCTCTCTAAAGAAAGCAGCTTCAGTTATTCTGCCCAATTAGACAGGGGGGAGGGAGAGGAGAATAAGAAAGTGCAACTGAGCGGACATCAGCATCTATTGCATCCCCAAGTACAAAGCAATAACCATACATTTAATACAGCGAGCTGAAGCGCAGAGGATATGGAAAGCTGCAGCAAGATTTCATGTGACTTGTAATTGTATCTAAGAGACAATAATCCGTGGCAGAGTGCCTCTGCCAGTAGTTTAGCGGCGTCTTCACAAGTAACCGGCCTGTGTGGATTACTGCTCAGCACGCCGCTGTAAAAATAGCCCTGCTCTTTGCTCAAGCCCTCTGCCACCTGTTGGGGTTGAAACCATTGTGCGCTGCCCTTTCTATCAGGGATGAAACGAGACGGCCGTCTCGGAAACCCCCTCCCCCTCCTCGGCTGCAGAGAAGGCCTTTCATTGCCCAAAGAGGCAGGGGGACGCGGGGGGGCCCTGCTGTGAGCCTTTTCATGCCCAGCTCCGAGGTGACTGAATGTACCACTGGGCAGAAGGATCAGATCTTCCCTGCAGAAGCGTCCCTTCCCTGAACTCCCCTGCTTCAGCGCTCACTAACAGTATATCAATTAGAGCAATAGGGCTCAGGGACAGAGGGACGGAGGAGCTGTATTATTTCTCTAAAGGGAATTATGGATTACTTTGGCAAACTGTGCCTGTGAATTGCAATAAATCAACTTAAATTCGCAGTGTGGAAAGCAGACTTTTTGGAGGTTGTGATACCTTTTAATGAACCAATGTAAGAGTTCTTCCAAACCTCACAGGTCTCTTCATCTGTACATAGCTTTCCAAACCTCACGGGTCTCTTCTTCACATGTACAGAGCTTACCAAACCTCACAGGTCTCTTCTTCACATGTACAGAGCTTCCCAAACCTCACAGGTCTCTTCTTCACATGTACAGAGCTTCCCAAACCTCACAGGTCTATTCTTCACATGTACAGAGCTTCCCAAACCTCACAGGTCTATTCTTCACATGTACAGAGCTTCCCAAACCTCACAGGTCTCTTCTTGACATGTACAGAGCTTCCCAAACCTCACAGGTCTCTTCTCCACATGTACAGAGCTTCCCAACCCTCTTCTTGACATGTACAGAGATTTCCAAGCCTTGTATCTCCTTCACGTGTACTACAATTTAATTTATCTGATGAACTCAGAAAGGTCAGAACAGCCTGCGACACTGCTACACGACCCATGTAGCCACTTCAACCTGGTACTGCCCCCCAGAGACAGGGTTTGTAAAACCATTCCCCCCGCCATTACACGGGTTCAGCTGACCTCACCACAAAGTGCAGCACATGGGTAAGGAAATCACAGCCTTTATTTTCAGGGGAGAGATGGATTGCTGCTTCATACCCTCCAGCTGTACCTCTAACGTCCCAGTACACCAGGTGTACGTATTGTGCACACCTTTGCCAGTGTGTGCCAGAGGAGAGGACATCCCTGCTGCCCCGGTCTCCTGCTGTCATTGGGCGAAGCTCAGAGGTTTCAGCTGATTACAGTAGCAGGGGGATTTATAGCTGGTGAATGCTATGCCTGTTCCAGCACTCCCCTCTCTCTGCAACCCTTCCACCCAGCACCCTCCCACAGAACCCCTCTCTCCATCACTGCCCCTCATGCCCTTCCTCTCCATCATCCCACCCCCAACTCTCCTATTGCTTCTAACATGCCCTCCGTGGTCCTTCACTCCTTATACAGTGTATGATGCAAGCCATGTCCCATTTTAATTGCATTTCTTGCACTACATCCGACACAAACACCCGGTGTCCAAGATAAGCCCGTTATTGTTTTTTTGTTGCATGTTGCGCCTCGTTGGAAATGACTTGGAAGAGCTGAAAGTATTACACTTTTTAGTACGCTTTATATTCAAATATTAATTTCCAGGATGAGGTCTGCAGGAAATGCCACCTGATCAAAAGGTTAGAAGCCCTTCGGTTTATTTCATTATAAGCCTGGAGAATGTATCACCTTCCCAAATCGGTGTCCCACCCCTGCAGTGGCTGCATGCCCACCCTGGAAACGTGGCTGCCCGGAACGGGAGAGCAATTTGTAATCCTACGTGGATGAGGGAGACTTTAAAAAAAAAAAAAATATCCAATTGCGATGACATAATTAAGCGCCGCGTCTGCGAATCTAGAAACGACAGAGCAAGCTAGGAAGGAGGTGACGAAAAAGCAAAGAAGGATTGTACTGCACACATCTGATCAAAGGAGAGGAGTCAATTCACTTTGCAGAGGGCATTCATCAAACACTTATGACAAAGCGTACCTAGCTTCTCCGCCGTGTCTGGAGCAATTTGCAAAATTGCCAGGAATTAAAGAGACACCAATGCCTTTCGGCCCTTCGCATCTAAACAAAAGGGACTGACTGGGGGAATTATGCAGTCGTTCATCAATAACCGAGGCTCGGAGATTAGAGCGGTAACTTTTATCCGTCTCCACGTATGACGAATGAGCAGCATTAAAAGCCGGGACACGGAAATAAATGCACCCAGATAACAGAGTGCTTTGCACATTCATGCCGGGCTCACTGGCTGCATTGCATTACAGCCGGCCTTATTTATAGCCACGCTCCAGCTGTCTACTATTAACCCTCTACCTGCCATACAGGCTTCTTCTATCTGAGCTAAACACGAGGCAGCAAGGCCGCGCCCATAGTGGAACGCGCCAGCTTCCGCACGCTTCCGTGACCCGGCGTCGCGCCTCCCTGTACTATGCGCATATACATTGGAGTCCAAGTGCTACGTCGCTCGCGCCGTATCCTGCACTGTGGACGCGGCCTACGGCACCGCAGGTCTCCTTGGGCGTAACCAGGTTTGTGAATCGGTCATCCAGTTAATTCCTGCACGCTCCTCCATGCCTCTTATTTGTTCTCTACCAATACTGGTATTCCCGTAGCAACCTCTGATGCTTTGGAAAGCTTATTTCAGGTTTTTACACCTTCTCTTCCCCCCCCCCCCCCCCCCCGAACCTCCAAACACAATATTACGTTTGGATTCCATATGGGATCATGGCCACTCTGGGACATCTTGTAAAGAAGACTTGCGGTGAAGAGGTTTTGATAACATGAACTGGAATGAGGGAAACCATTTCAGGGGGAAAGTGGATGTAGTTAAAAGTTCTAGTATGGGAGTGGCCAAATCCAGTCCACAAAGGCCACCAACAGGTCAGGTTTTAAGCACAAGTTGCTCAAAGTCTCTGCTTCAGCACAGAGGGCTCAATCATTAGCTCAGCAAAGATGGAGCCACCGATTGAGCACCCTGTACTGAACCAGGGTTATCCTGACCTGGTGGTGGCTCTTGAGGAGTGGAGTTGGCCGCCCCTCCTTTAGTAGGTCCTGGAGAAATATACATTTGTTGAAGGTTGAGATACCATTTACAGGACCAACACTCTGCTTCTTCATAATGTCATTATAGTGCACAATGTCAAGAAGAAACCCACAAGGTTTGGAAAGCTCTGCACACCATCATTTCATGCACTGTATGAGGAAGTCTAAATGTGATCCTCTAAAATATATCACAAGCTACCCACGAATCTACAGGGAGAAAGTAAAAACGGGTCCATGTGTACAACTAAAAATCAGGATGCTCTCCAGATAAACGAGTAGAGTTGGCCACTACAATCATGAGTTCAACACAATGACTTTCACAGGTTGCAGAGGCGTTGTAATGACCGAGTTACGGACTCTACTGCTGTTGCCATCTTTAATGTTCAAGGAAAGTGAACGGCTCATTGCTACTTGTCCTATTAAACGAGAACGCTTGGAACCAAGACCCAAACATGCCAGAGGACTACAGTAAAGATGCACAGACACACAGCGAGGGCGGACATATTTCTGCATTCAATCCTTTGATTCGAAGGTCAGTCTTTTCCGGGTCACGGGGAATTTACAAAGGATTTCTATTCTCGGGGCACGGAGTCACCCATTCAATTCTGCTGGCAGGTAGCATCTGCTCCCATGATGTGTCGAACAAACACAACCCTAATCCCAGAGAGAGGGAGGAAATCCGATCACACGGAAAGAGCTTTTCTGCTGGAAGAAGGTCTTCGTTATTGGCATATGTATATTGCAATATCGCTCGCTGGACATGAGAAAAAAAGAGATAAAGATAAAGAGCAGATCATTTCCAATCATCAAGCCAGAGAGATTACACGTCTGATAAAGCTCCTTTTTATTCGGTACATGGGAAAGGTGATTGCAAACGTAATCTTCATGCAAAGAAAATCCATCCCAACCTTGACAAACTGCCCTTCATATTGGCAAGTTCTGCCTGATTCCAGGCGAACCCTTCTCATGAGATCACCAAAACGTGGGTGGGGGGGGGGGGTGTGTCCCCCGTCCGCAGTGACGACGGGATCGTAAACCGTTAACAGCTGTCACCCCGCGGCGCACGGTGCTGAATAGTGGACAACGTGCTTCACAAAGGTTGTGCGGGCCATGGGTATATTTACATTTAAATCGGTTATTCTTTGAGTACCCAACTATATGGGGCCACTGGCCCCAAAGTTGGGTTATTTTAGGGTGGAAATGCACGTTATAACAAGCTTCTATCTTTCCAGCGAGTGCCAGGTGAGGCAGATTCTCCACCTCTCTTTAGTGTAAGCTGCACTGCGACAAGGAGCGGGTCGTGTGGCAAGAAAATAGGATTTATTCAAACTGCATTACAAAACGGTGAAGGGTACAAAGCTCCTACGCGTTTCGTGCCGTGAAGCACTTTATCAAGGAGTTACCCGATACTGGGAACATACACACAATTTATACACAAACCTGTACCTGAATTTCCCGCCAAAACAGTGATGTCATACCCATCATGTATAGGGAACTAGCGCAGTCCAATCGCGCGAGCCCACCCAACTGTCAGAGCTAGAGCGCAGTACACACAACCATGACGCTCGGCAGCCGCCAGGTGCCTAGCAACGTGTGTCACGTGTGTTTTGGCGCGAAATTTAGGGGGGGGGGGCTGTGACGTCACAGAGCTGGTTCGCCCTCACTGGGCGAACCGCTAACGTGACGGCCCTGCGTTCCGGCGAGCGCAGAAACTAAAAATTGTTTAAGACCTACGCTTCCGCACGCTTGCGGAAACGTGCACGAGCCCCTGCTAAAGCCGCTCTCGTTGCGGCTGCAGGGGCTCACTGCCGAGCAGCAGCGCGCCTCAGCACGGGTCAGGTGGCGTGCGCGCTACACACCACAGCACAGCCCTCTATAAAAGGCCCCAATGGCCGAGTGTGGGCGCGAAAAGCGCTATGACACGTACGCTACCAGGGAAGACAAGAATGCTGTAATCCCGTGCCGCGGTTACGTGGTCGGCGCGCAGCCAATGATCTCCCCAGCAGACCGCCGATCGCGGCTGCAGTCTCTGCACGCTCCGCCATGCCCCCAGGCGCGCATGCAGCAGCGAGGATTGGGGCCGTAGCCTTAGGCAGGGAAAATGTAGGGGTATACGCGGTGTTGCGCGCGCTTCTCGCCCAATGATGGATGCACTGCGATGTAGTGATTGGGGAGGCGATTCAGAGCGTGGCTGACGCTTCACCCTCATTGGCTGAACCACTCACGTGACGCGAAAAAACCGAAATAATTTGTAGTTTGAACAATCTGCCGCGCGGTCGCTATGCATCGCGCTTACTATGGCCGGCCCGCTATGGCTGCTGCAGTTTGTTCTCGCCGAGCATGAAATCGCACCTGGCGCCGCACCCACTATAATCGCGGCCTGACAAGCGCCACTCCACCAGGCAGCACAGAGCCGTTTCCCATGCAGACTTCAAAGGACCTTACTAGCGACGCGGTCTTATCTTAATCTTCTCAGGTACGGTTCTTTGAAGTTTATTTATGTCACCAAGCGAGGTGCGATGAGCAGCCATTTTCATGAAGGTCTTGGACTCCTTTATAGCAAAAAATAAATAAATAAGAAGATAATCAGTGCGCAGGTTAAAGCGAGGAGAGGTCAGACCCCTCACTGCCCAGCACGATGACTTTATCTAAGAATACTTGCACAAGTCAAAAAGGTTGTTAAACCCATTTTCTATATATTTTGTATTATTATATTTATGTAGAATTTTTCCGTGTAGTATGTTAGAAAACCCAACTGTCACGATTTTTAGCACGTGGTTTCACTCCACGTGGTCACACTAAAGAACAAAAATCAACACCTTCCACTAAAATGCATTTTTGGTCGGGAACTACAAAATCCCGCAGATTTGGGTCTCGGGCGAGCGACATCTCGGGGGCAAGAGCGCGGCGGCCGTGTGTATGCAGGAGGCGGGCTGCGTCGGTGCGTACACGGGGCACGGCAGAGTCTGACTGTGAAGGGGGTAAACATCTGTGCTTGGAAACCCCCTGTGACTTTCACGTGCCCCCCCCCCCCACCCCTGCGACTCTAGCCCCCCCTCCCGCGACTCTCGCGCACTCTTCCTGCGACTCTCGCGCACTCTTCCTGCGACTCCCACGCACCTCTCCTGCAACTCTGGCCCCGTTTAATGTCTCATTAAAATGCTGTTGCTGCATTTCGTTTTTTTTTTTTATTATTATTATTGAAAAAAAATAATACAATTCTTAAATATTAGCAAAGTTTCACAATCGCATCCAATTTCTATTTTATCTTTTGGTTGGGTATTCAGCGTGACCGACTCCTGCCAATGACACCGACTCATTATCGCTGAGCGCACGCTGTAAATGTAGTTATTAAAGCGGCCCAGCCTTATCACATGGTTGCCTTGGAAACAATAACTCATCAGAAACTCCTTCGATGATTACTTTTTAAGCGCCAGGCTGGAGACACCTGCAAGCAGTGTGACAGACGGGGGTGCTAGGCTGAATGACAAGTGACGTGCAGGGTGCCAGAACCCTCACAACTCCCTGCCGCTGCTAATAACCTGCTACATGCTCCCATCAGAGAGAGCCGTGTCACATCACATAACACCACACGCGCGCCACGCTCCGCAAGAATAAAGAGCTTTACTCGGCCGGAGGGGCGGGATAGGAAGCGATTATACAACAGACTATGTGTCTATATATGTAGCGTAGTCAACTTCATTTTGTGACATGTGGACCACGTTCTTGACGACTTCAGGCTCTTCCGGTTCCGGTTTTGCAGCGATCGGTTCGCTGGTGACAAATTTGTGTGACCGAGGCGTAATTAGAATAATAAAACAAGAAAAAGGGGGAGCAAGGGGTTACAAGACAACCGGAGGTCTAAAATAAAAGACACACAACCAAACCACCAATGAGGATGGGTACACCAAGGGGGGAGGGGGGATATAAGTCAATAGTCCACGATACTCACACGGCCAAGTGCAAGTACAGATACTAAGAGAGGTATCTGTGCTGGTCCAACCCTCCTACACCGATCTGCACAGCAGGGGATGGTGGCTGCTGGCAGTCCATATTCTAGCATGGGAAATCCTCACTGTGCCAAGCTTCCCGGTGGCTCCCACGTGGTGTGGTACAAAAATAACGAAGTAGGTGTATTAAACATAAGTCAACACATTTAATGTGAATAAAACAATGCGCTCACATGTACAAAACTCCCAGGTCAGCGCCCGTAGCGGAGTGGTAAGCCCTGCAACGGGAATCCTTGCCGCCGCGTCCCGGAGAACAAGGAAGTGTGACGGTTACGTGCGGCAGCTAACAACTGCTACGGAAGCCCCCGCGGATCAAAAAAAGTCAACGGGAAGGAGCTACGCGTTTCGCCGAGACGTTGGCTTCATCAGGCTCAGAGTTTCCCCTCATCATTGTATAGGGGGCACCTATCCGTCTAATGTACATCCATTGTTATTATTTTGCTGGGTTTGTTTGTGTGGGTAGCGCCTAGGTTTTTCTGTTTCACAGTAATTTGAATAATGTAAGGTTATAAAAAAGACCAAACAATGAATAAGGTGAAGACGTACAAGACAATATACACAAGAATTAACAGCGTTTGGGGCTCATTGGTTGAAGTGGTCTTGTTTACTTGCCCCCACCCATGTAAGAGAAATGTGTTGTCCATAAGCAACCCAGCTGGTGATCTGAAACTCCCTCTTAAAATAGCAAAAACAGATACCACGTGTGACCACATTCACTCGTCTCCGACACGTCCACAACCCTGCCCTGCCCCATTATCCCTTAGCATACAATGCTTTCACTGCAGCCAGGGATTCTGGGTAAGGACATGCAAAAAAGCACACAGTGTCGCCTCTTAGAAAACCAATACTCATCTGATTCATTACATGTAACGGACCCGCTACACATCACTACCATTAGTTCACTTTGGTCAGAGGGTAGACGGCCTTGTAACCCCTTGAGGTCCTGAGGAACTGGTTCATCAATGCATCGCTGGATCCTCTTACACTAGTCTAAAGATCAGGAATAATCAATAGTAAATTATGGAGGATTTGAAGTGACTCGGATGACAACGTACACATCAAACTCAAGTCTGCTCCATCATTTTTTCGTGTTGAAAACCCATGGTGCATTTATAAAATAAATATAAATATATATACACACACACACACACACACGGGCTGCGGTTACAGCCTCTTCTCCACGTCGCTCCCACACATTCCCTCTTCCCATCCTCTCCAAGTCCGTGTCTCCCCACTGCTGGATGAAGCCTCCCCAGTGATCTCCCAGGTCCTGCGATTCCAGCCTCTCTTCCTCCTAATCGCTCCCACACATTCCCTCATCCCATCCTCTCCAGCCCGTGTCTCCCCACTGCTGGATGAAGCCTCCCCAATGATCTCCCACGTGCTGCGGTTCCAGCTTCTCTTCTCCACGTCGCTCCCACACATTCCCTCATCCCATCCTCTCCAGCCTGTGTCTCCCCACTGCTGGATGAAGCCTCCCCAATGATCTCCCACGTGCTGCGGTTCCAGCTTCTCTTCTCCACGTCGCTCCCACACATTCCCTCATCCCATCCTTCCATCTTACTTTTGGTTGTCTTGGTCTGTTGATACCCCTCTTGCTACGATATGTCCGGCCAGCCGCCATTTTAATGTCTTCCACCTTGTGATGATGTCACAGACGTATGCTTGCTTCCGGACCATTTGTTCTTTTTCCTTTCTCTGCGGGTAATACCCAGCATGCATCTCTCCAAATACTTATTTTAGTTGTCTGACGCGTCGAAAATTATCTGTACACTTAAAAGTTCTCACATCCGCACGACGCACAGGCAGGATACACTGGTCAAAAACGAATATTGCCCCTTTCAACAGGTCACTGGCATTAGTGCACTTTGGCCCTAGGAGGGATTGGCCAATGTTCGGCACGTCAGGGGGTGCAGGAATCCATCAGCGATGGAAAGAAACAGACCCTACGCTGCCACTAACTCCCCATTCAGAATGAGCAACACGTGCTCAGGGGACTGACACGGTAATCACGGCACGCAGAGGTAAGAACCTGTCAGCCGAAAGCATGCCAAACATGGCTGCATGGATACAGGGATACAGGAACGGAGAGGAGATCCCCAGTGTTTGTTTAATCAAGCCAAATTGTGAGCAGATTGAGTGCCCTGCTGGTCCCATTCATCTCTCAGAAACTTCACTGAAACCCAAATCAAGAGGAAAGGTTAAAAATAAGAAATAAAAGGATTTGGGAGCTGAAAGAAGGAACACCCCGTGGGCAGGCGGTGGGAAGGCTTTTAGCAAGTCATTTTTAGCCTTCGGTGACGCCGCCTATTATATAATAGGAAGTGGCCGCCCGTCTCATGAATCGCAATGAAGTGAGAGCACTCACCAGTGGAACGCCTTTATTTTATTCTCTCTGCGGCAGTGAATGTTCGAACGCGGTGGGTGCATAGGGGTTAATCCAGGGGTTCTCAACCTCAGTCATCAAGCCCCCTTCCCCACCCCAACAGGTCAGGCCTTCAAGATATCTCTGCTCAATCAGTCCCTGCTTCAGCACAGGTGGCTCAATAAGTGTCTCAAACTGAGCTGCTGATTGAACAACCTGTGCTGAAGCAAGGATATCCTTAAAACCTGACCTGTTGGGGGGCCTGGAGGACTGGAGTTGAGGGTTAACATGTTACCTAGTTCTGTACGTTTAGGGCCTGAATTCCCGGCTGCGGAAAGTACAGCAAACTGGATACTCGGAATATTCCATACGGCGTCCGGTACAGGCTGCAGCACCAGCTCACCGGGGAAATAACCGCAGAGGAGACCCAGGAGCGAGGTACACGTTAAGCCTTTACAAAGGGACAATGACGGAATGTGCCGGTGTCCTTGGGAGAGAAAGATTTACATGTATATCTTGTCCAGGGCGACACTGCGGCAGGATTTCACAGTGCCATGTGACAAAGGCCGCAAGGGAACAAAAGGGAATGAAAGATACAGGGCTGCATCGTTAAAGGGACACGTGCAGATACCGTCACCATTATAGCACCCGCCAGCGCGCACCCGGGGAGGAAATGGCACGGAGGTGCCGCGCTTCCCTCGCACACGGCTTATTCAAGGCAATGGCAACTTAGCGTTGCGGTTCATGCCACAATGGGAGCAGTCACAATGGCTACATCTGTAACGGTTATAAAGAGGGGACAGGGGGACAGGAAGTATTTTGGGGACAAAGTGTTACCTACTGTAAAGCAAAAGACCCCGATGTTAAATCCAGTGTGACAGATTATGCAGAACATTACTATGTATTACATCTATATGGGTGATATAGTTCAATACTTTGGCCAAAATATTTGAAGCTTATAACCACATCAAGGTATGGCTCATCTGTAGGTCCCACACTACCAATACCATACAATGTTCCCCTTCCCACACTACCAATACCATACAATGTTCCCCTTCCCACACTACCAATACCATACAATGTTCCCCTTCCCACACTACCAATACCATACAATGTTCCCCTTCCCACACTACCAATACCATACAATGTTCCCCTTCCCACACTGCCAATACCATACAATGTTCCCGTTCCCACACTACCAATACCATACAATGTTCCCCTTCCCACACTACCAATACCATACAATGTTCCCCTTCCCACACTACCAATACCATACAAAGTTCCCTTCCTACACTACCAATACCATACAATGTTCCCTTCCTACACTACCAATACCATACAATGTCCCCCTTCCCACACTACCAATACCATACAATGTTCCCCTTCCCACACTACCAATACCATACAATGTTCCCGTTCCCACACTACCAATACCATACAATGTTCCCGTTCCCACACTACCAATACCATACAATGTCCCCTTCCCACACTACCAATACCATACAATGTCCCCTTCCCACACTACCAATACCATACAATGTCCCCTTCCCACACTACCAATACCATACAATGTTCCCGTTCCAACACTACCAATACCATACAATGTCCCCTTCCCACACTACCAATACCATACAATGTTCCCCTTCCCACACTACCAATACCATACAATGTCCCTCTTCCTACACTACCAATACCATACAATGTTTCCCTTCCTACACTACCAATACCATATAATGTTCCCCTTCCCACACTACAAATACAATACAATGTCCCCCTTCCCACACTACCAATACCATACAATGTCCCCCTTCCTACACTACCAATACCACACAATGTTCCCCTTCCCACACTACAAATACCATACAATGTCCCCCTTCCTACACTACCAATACCATATAATGTTCCCCTTCCCACACTACAAATACCATACAATGTCCCCCTTCCCACACTACCAATACCATACAATGTCCCCCTTCCTACACTACCAATACCATACAATGTTCCCCTTCCCACACTACCAATACCATACAATGTCCCCCTTCCCACACTACCAATACCATACAATGTTCCCCTTCCCACACTACAAATACCATACAATGTCCCCCTTCCTACACTACCAATACCACACAATGTTCCCCTTCCCACACTACAAATACCATACAATGTCCCCCTTCCCACACTACCAATACCGTACAATGTCCCCCTTCCCACACTACCAATACCACACAATGTTCCCCTTCCCACACTACCAATACCATACAATGTCCCCCTTCCTACACTACCAATACCGTACAATGTTCCCCTTCCTACACTACCAATACCATACAATGTTCCCCTTCCCACACTACCAATACCATACAATGTCCCCCTTCCCACACTACCAATACCATACAATGTTCCCCTTCCTACACTACCAATACCATACAATGTTCCCCTTCCCACACTACCAATACCATACAATGTTCCCCTTCCCACACTACCAATACCATACAATGTTCCCTTCCTACACTACCAATACCATACAATGTTCCCTTCCCACACTACCAATACCATACAATGTCCCCCTTCCAACACTACCAATACCATACAATGTTCCCTTCCTACACTACCAATACCATACAATGTTCCCTTCCTACACTACCAATACCATACAAGGTTACCCTTCCCACACTACCAATACCATACAATGTTCCCCTTCCTACACTACCAATACCATACAATGTTCCCTTCCTACACTACCAATACCATACAATGTTCCCCTTCCCAACACTACCAATACCATACAATGTTCCCTTCCTACACTACAAATAATATACAATGTTCCCCTTCCTACACTACCAATACCATACAATGTCCCCCTTCCTACACTACCAATACCACACAATGTTCCCCTTCCCACACTACCAATACCATACAATGTTCCCCTTCCCACACTACCAATACCATACAATGTTCCCCTTCCCACACTACCAATACCATACAATGTTCCCCTTCCCACACTACCAATACCATACAATGTTCCCCTTCCCACACTACCAATACCATACAATGTTCCCCTTCCCACACTACCAATATCATACAATGTCCCCCTTCCCACACTACTTGTTCCCCTTCCCACACTACCAATACCATACAATGTCCCCCTTCCCACACTACCAATACCATACAATGTTCCCCTTCCTACACTACCAATACCATACAATGTTCCCCTTCCCACACTACCAATACCATACAATGTTCCCCTTCCCACACTACCAATACCATACAATGTTCCCTTCCTACACTACCAATACCATACAATGTTCCCTTCCTACACTACCAATACCATACAATGTTCCCTTCCTACACTACCAATACCATACAATGTTCCCTTCCTACACTACCAATACCATACAATGTCCCTATTCCTACACTACCAATACCACACAATGTTCCCCTTCCTACACTACCAATACCATACAATGTTCCCCTTCCCTCACTACCAATACCATACAATGTCCCCCTTCCAACACTACCAATACCATACAATGTTCCCTTCCTACACTACCAATACCATACAATGTCCCCCTTCCAACACTACCAATACCATACAATGTTCCCCTTCCTACACTACCAATACCATACAATGTTCCCTTCCTACACTACCAATACCATACAATGTTCCCTTCCTACACTACCAATACCATACAAGGTTCCCCTTCCCACACTACCAATACCATACAATGTTCCCCTTCCTACACTACCAATACCATACAATGTTCCCTTCCTACACTACCAATACCATACAATGTTCCCCTTCCCAACACTACCAATACCATACAATGTTCCCTTCCTACACTACAAATAATATACAATGTTCCCCTTCCTACACTACAAATAATATACAATGTTCCCCTTCCCAACACTACCAATACCATACAATGTTCCCTTCCTACACTACAAATAATATACAATGTTCCCCTTCCTACACTACCAATACCATACAATGTTCCCTTCCTACACTACCAATACCATACAATGTTCCCTTCCTACACTACCAATACCATACAAGGTTCCCCTTCCCACACTACCAATACCATACAATGTCCCCCTTCCTACACTACCAATACCATACAATGTTTCCTTCCTACACTACCAATACCATACAAGGTTCCCCTTCCTACACTACCAATACCATACAATGTCCCCCTTCCTACACTACCAATACCATACAATGTTCCCCTTCCTACACTACCAATACTATACAATGTTCCCCTTCCCACACTACCAATACCACACAATGTTCCCCTTCCCACACTACCAATACCATACAATGTTCCCCTTCCCACACTACCAATACTATACAATGTTCCCCTTCCCACACTACCAATACTATACAATGTTCCCTTCCTACACTACCAATACCATACAATGTTCCCCTTCCCACACTACCAATACCATACAATGTTCCCCTTCCCACACTACCAATACCATACAATGTTCCCCTTCCTACACTACCAATACCATACAATGTTCCCCTTCCCACACTACCAATACCACACAATGTTCCCCTTCCCACACTACCAATACCATACAATGTTCCCCTTCCCACACTACCAATACCATACAATGTTCCCCTTCCCACACTACCAATACTATACAATGTTCCCCTTCCTACACTACCAATACCATACAATGTTCCCCTTCCTACACTACCAATACCATACAATGTTCCCCTTCCCACACTACCAATACCATACAATGTTCCCTTCCTACACTACCAATACCATACAATGTTCCCCTTCCCACACTACAAATACCATACAATGTTCCCCTTCCTACACTACCAATACCATACAATGTTCCCCTTCCCACACTACCAATACCATACAATGTTCCCCTTCCTACACTACCAATACCATACAATGTTCCCCTTCCTACACTACCAATACCATACAATGTTCCCCTTCCCACACTACCAATACTATACAATGTTCCCCTTCCCACACTACCAATACCATACAATGTTCCCCTTCCCACACTACCAATACCATACAATGTTCCCTTCCTACACTACCAATACCATACAATGTCCCCCTTCCTACACTACCAATACCATACAATGTTCCCCTTCCAACACTACCAATACCATACAATGTTCCCTTCCTACACTACCAATACCATACAATGTTCCCCTTCCCACACTACCAATACCATACAATGTTCCCCTTCCTACACTACCAATACCATACAATGTTCCCCTGCATAGACACACGTCGGGAACAAAACTGCTGCAGCCAAACGCATGAGGCGTGACTTGTGCAGTGCCGGAAGGTTTCAAATGTAATACATTGTGTCATAAACCCAGTAGCACCCCAAATGACACACACTTAGTGGGCTTGGGGTTTGAGCGTGTTGTGTATGCCTACTGTAAAGCAAAACACCATACTATTGATTAGTATGGCATAGAGACGCCTTCATTAAGAGAACACCATATTATTGATTAGTATGGTATAGACTCGAGAGACGCCTTCATTAAGAGAACACCATATTATTGATTAGTATGGTACAGAGACGCCTTCATTAAGAGAACGCACAGATTAGTAGCTGATACCACACAGGAAAAGGAAGAGACGGAAGACGAGGGGAAGAACGGTCAGCTGTTTCTGTATTGAAAGGTACATTGTTTGTTTGAGTTATTCCACGTGTCCCTTAACCCTCCTCTGCAATTCCCTTTAACAGT
The DNA here is from genome assembly GCF_040206685.1 of Ascaphus truei. Classification (NCBI taxonomy): domain Eukaryota; kingdom Metazoa; phylum Chordata; class Amphibia; order Anura; family Ascaphidae; genus Ascaphus; species Ascaphus truei. The sequence goes on from NC_134487.1 coordinate 7,940,319, forward strand.
GACTAGAATAAACAGGCTGCACTGTATGACGATTCCAAGTATTGTAGTGCTCTAGTTAAAATGTTAGGCCAGCTCCTTCCCTGCTCCCATTAACTACTGCACCAGCCCCCACTAAAGCTGTAATACTCGTGCAACGCCCTATGCACGTCACTGCAGTCTTCCACACATTCTACTGTGTTACTGCATACGTTGGCGCCATAGAGAAATTATGTCAACGCACAATCCAGGTCCAACTGGCACTGAAGGAGTTAAGCTGCACAGCACATATTAAAAGTGCTATGCGCCAGCCAGCGGGTTTGGTGAACAGGTCCGTTCTTACCGTGCCTCTGCCGCGAGCAGCTCGTCGTAGTGAGAGGAGCGCTGGTCGTCATCCTGTCTGTAGCGGATCACAGTGGCCAGGCCTTTGCTCACCAGCGCTTCTGCAATGTTTCTGTAACACAAGATAACACAACACAGTGTTAGCCCAACACCTGCGAGGCAATTACCGACGCGTTCCGAGCCCAACACCTGCGAGGCAATTACCGACGCGTTCCGAGCCCAACACCTGCGAGGCAATTACCGACGCGTTCCGAGCCAACACCTGCGAGCCAATTACCGACGCGTTCCGAGCCAACTACTGCAGCCAAGTGCGAGGGGTTCCGTTACATGGCACCTTATAATAAACCAGATGTAGCAGACATTATGGCAAAGCGCTCTCTCTCGAGGGGGGGGGGGGGGGGTTTGGACACACGACACTATGCACCAGCGGGGGAAGCAGGCATTGTGTTGTGCTGCGATATTGTCTACAGCTGTCAAGAACTTTGAAAAATGATTATATATATATATATATATATATATATATATATATATATATATATATTTTTTTTTTTGTAAAGGCTTTTTACAATCTTGGGCTCAACAAAAGTAATCCAATAATTTGTCCGTTCCCAAAGCTACAGCTAAACGTTTTCTTCATTAACTTGTAAAGTAACAGAGATATTTTTAGTATAAGACCCAAGATAGGGTCTTGGATAGGATCCTGCGATATGCATTCACTGTGGATGTGCAATGATGACCATATAAGTCCTAAAGATATATTGGCTCGTATAGAATAAGGATATAGTAGGTGAATTAGCCAACTTATACACAAACTCCTATATAACTCATGTAAGGGTCATAACAAAAAATACAATTATTTTGAAACCTTAATAGAAATGCATGTGCATATATACAGTGATAAATACAAGTCCTCCATGATAGGGGGTTGGCGGCCGACCAGCGCGCAATACAGATGGGTATTTGGTACCGCTGCAGGACTAGTGCTCAGAGTAGGGTGTATAGAGTATACGCTGCCGGTGCAGCTAGAACGGGAACATTTAATACAGATATCACTTCCAAGTTCCCAGCTCCACTGATACAGTGTCTCTCAAACCCATAGCATAGATCTAATCACATAGGTATAATGGTGACATAACCCTATTAATGATTAGGATAACACATGGCCAGTATATGCTGATGGGTGTCACCCGTTTATGCATCCATGATTGGCGTTGGCAGCAATTAGTACAGAAAACTCAAAGTGAAAGCTGGTAGCAAAAGTGCTAAACATGGTAACACCCCCGCATACCTTTCTGTGTGTGTACGTACGTGTAAGTAGGATAAAACATACATGTCACAGCAGTATAACCGTTTGCAGGATAGTTCCACACTCTTCAATGCTCCTAATGCAACAAAGTGCCCTTCAGCATAGATACAATAAATCTAGGTGCCCAATAAAACAGCTGTCCGGGCCGTATGAGGAAGACTCCTCTCCCTGATGAAGTGCGCGCGCGTCACGCCAAACGGAGTCAGGGAATTGTTTGATGTCACGACGGTGACGTCCAGGGGAGTGGCGGCTTGATACACTCACGGTCAGTACAGCTGTTTTATTGGGCACTTAGAGCCCTAGATTTATTGCATCTATGCAGAAGGGCACTTTGTATCCAATGTTCCCGTTCTAGCTGCACCGGCAGCGTATACTCTATACACCCTGCTCTGAGGACTAGTCCTGCAGCGGTACCAAATACCCATCTGTATTGCGCGCTGGTCGGCCGCCAACCCCCTATCATGGAGGACTTGTATTTATCACGGTATATATGTATATGAATTTCTATTAAGGGTTCAATAAAATTGTATTATTTTTTGTTATGACCCTTACATAATCTATATAGGAGTTGGTGTATAAGTTAGCTAATTCACCTACTATATCCTTATTCTATACCAAGATAATATATGTTATTTAGGACTTATATGGCCATCATTGCACAGCCACAGCGAGTGCATATTGTAGGAACTTTTGTGGACCTTACCGTGGGTCTTATAGTAAATTTGTGATTTTTTTGCTACTTGCACCCTGAATTGAGTATCCTGCGAAATATTTTCAATATTGTTAATAGCTCGAGCAACATTGGTCATTTTGTGTGTATATAAAGTAACGAAGATGCCAATTAGCTGATAACAAGCATTCTGCAGTGGCGAAGGCAACGAAAACATTATTCACATGATACAAATAAGTACTATTGGATCTTCACATCCTGTACACTGAGAAGTTGTTTCAAGTGTATATACCAGTCCAGTCCTCAAGGGCCACCAACAGGTCAGGTTTTCAGGATAGCCCTGCTTCAGCACAGCTGGTGCAGTCTTCGACTAAGCCACTGATTGAGCTACTTGTGCGGAAGCAGTGATATCCTGAAAACCTGACCTGTTGGTGGCCGGTGAGGACGGGAGTTGGCCGCCCCTAGTCTATATACATATTTATAACAGGTTTTACCAGGAAGTTACATAGTTACATAGTATTGCATACTGTAGTTACATACTGTAGTATCGCATACTGTAGTTACATACTGTAGTATCGCATACTGTAGTTACATAGTATTGCATACTGTAGTTACATAGTATTGCATACTGTAGTTACATAGTATTGCATACTGTAGTTACATAGTATTGCATACTGTAGTTACATAGCATTGCATACTGTAGTTACATAGTATTGCATACTGTAGTTACATAGTATTGCATACTGTAGTTACATAGTATTGCATACTGTAGTTACATAGTTACATAGTATTGCATACTGTAGTTACATAGTTACATAGTATTGCATACTGTAGTTACATAGTTACATAGTATTGCATACTGTAGTTACATAGTATTGCATACTGTAGTTACATAGTATTGCATACTGTAGTTACATAGTATTGCATACTGTAGTTACATAGTATTGCATACTGTAGTTACATAGTATTGCATACTGTAGTTACATAGTTACATAGTATTGCATACTGTAGTTACATAGTTACATAGTATTGCATACTGTAGTTACATAGTTACATAGTATTGCATACAGGCATACCCCGCTTTAAGTACACTCACTTTAAGTACACTCGCGAGTAAGTACATATCGCCCAATAAGCAAACAGCAGCTCGCGCATGCGCCTGTCAGCACGTCCTGAACAGCAATACCGGCTCCCTACCTGTACCGAAGCTGTGCGCAAGCGGGGAGACTATAGAGCCTGTTACAAATGCGTTATTTACATCAGTTCTGCACGTATATGATGATTGCAGTACAGTACATGCATCGATAAGTGGGAAAAGGTAGTGCTTCACTTTAAGTACATTTTCGCTTTACATACATGCTCCGGTCCCATTGCGTACGTTAATGCGGGGTATGCCTGTGTTACATAGTTACATACATGCTCCGGTCCCATTGCGTACGTTAATGCGGGGTATGCCTGTGTTACATAGTTACATACATGCTCCGGTCCCATTGCGTACGTTAATGCGGGGTATGCCTGTGTTACATAGTTACATACATGCTCCGGTCCCATTGCGTACGTTAATGCGGGGTATGCCTGTGTTACATAGTTACATACATGCTCCGGTCCCATTGCGTACGTTAATGCGGGGTATGCCTGTGTTACATAGTTACATACATGCTCCGGTCCCATTGCGTACGTTAATGCGGGGTATGCCTGTGTTACATAGTTACATACATGCTCCGGTCCCATTGCGTACGTTAATGCGGGGTATGCCTGTGTTACATAGTTACATACACGCTCTGGTCCCATTGCGTACGTTAATGCGGGGTATGCCTGTGTTACATAGTTACATACATGCTCCGGTCCCATTGCGTACGTTAATGCGGGGTATGCCTGTTACATAGTTACATACACGCTCTGGTCCCATTGCGTACGTTAATGCGGGGTATGCCTGTGTTACATAGTTACATACATGCTCCGGTCCCATTGCGTACGTTAATGCGGGGTATGCCTGTGTTACATAGTTACATAGTAGATAAGGTTGAAACCTGTGCCACATTTATACGACAGATCCTTTACAGTGAGAGTTACCTCTCGTTTTCCAGTATGTCCTGGGCATAGAGTTATGATGACAAATAATACATGGTTACATTAAGTATATACAAGACATTGCACGCACAGTAAGAGATAGTATATATTATAGGCGTATATAACAGTTACAGACCAGGTAACAATGTGAGAGCGCTTTAGTTATGAAAGCACTTAGCCTGCTGGCGGCTGCGCGTCTCCGGCAGACTGTTGCTGTTGTGGGGTGCACTTTAAGCCCCTTTTTGAAACCGCATGCATCCTGGAAAGGTTGTGCCACGCCTCTGGAGCTAAACCCCCTTATTCCTGAGAAAGGCGGTACCGGATTTAAAACGTCCTACCGAACCTCGCGGTCGCGCCTCTCCTTTGGACGACTTGTTGCCACATTGAATCCCCCATGAGGGAGCACGGATACCTTTCACCGGTAAGTGAGAGGGGGGCCAGAGCCAAAAAACAGATTGGTTCAGGCACAGAGGAGCACCCAACCCCAATATCATCAATCTATCGAAAAGGTTTGCAGAATGGGACCTGTGAGCTCTTTACCCGGGATGCAGATTATCTTTAGAATACAGTTCCACATAAACCTCGAAAAAAGGAAATCTGCACAATAAAATAAACGGTAATAATATATCTTTATTTATACAGCGCCTGTATTCCCAACGGGACGCAAAGCACTTCACAGTATTAGAGAGAGAAAACAAACTATAAAAGAAATAAAAACATAGGACGAGCAGAATACAGGTAGTCAAATCGCTGGGTAAACACGGGAGAGTCAGGACTGTCTTCAAAGAAAGGGGTCTCGGAACGGGTGGGTGGGGGGGCTGATTATATAGGCCTCTGATTATCATCAAAGCAATTATGAAATAAAGTGTTTCCATCTTCCAGACACGCAGCCGGTGCAGAGAACGTAGAGCAGGTGCCAATAACGGGCCTGGTTAGTGGGCAAGCAGGTCGCAGAATTCTGCTCCAGCTGCGTCTCCCTGAAGTCCCAGGTAAGGTGCAATGCAGGAGTCCAAGTGGGAAGGCACAAGGGCATAAGTCTGTGTCGGGAGATCCTCTATAAACTTTTCTGCTCACGCCCCCGTCTGCTCGCACCCCCTCCTTACCGGTTCTCTAGCTTCGGCGGCGTCGTGACGTCACGGCATCATGTGACACCGCGTTGCCAAAGAGGCGGCTGACAGCAGGTAAGAGAAGTTAGAGGCCTCGCGCCTTCCCCGGCGTTTCATTTAAATGCCTTGGGAAAGAGTGCGGGGCCTCTGCACCCACCATGCCCCCCTAGAAAATCCCATGCCCCCCAGTTTTTGGCATCCCTGCTCTAGGGTAACAAAGTATCTACCCCTGGCTGTGTTACTCGGGTAAAACACTGGAGGACTGGATCGCAGCCGACCCCTAACATTAAAGTGTTAAGGCGCAATCGGGACGCCACACGCGGTTAAGAGTTTAGCAACTGGGAGGTCTTGAATTTTAAGGCCAGTTGGCTGACCACGTTGCAGTCCTGTTGCCGGCAAACGGCGAGCACCCGTCTTATCAGGATTCAACCGCAGCCTGAGGTCGGTAATGCGTCCTTAGCACCCAGTACAAAAAGGACACGTCGCGTTTGTGTGGATCAATATATTTCCCAGTGTCTCTCAGGCAATGAAGTAAAACTGCCACTCTCCGAGCGTCGGGATCGTAAAATAAACCATAACCTCCAATGTGTGCTGGCGAACATCAGCCCATTGACTTGCCGGTTACAAGCACAATACAATAAGCGACATTGTAATAAGGGAGAGGTTGTAACGAGGACATCCCAACTTTCCAAGTACAAAAGGCAGGAGTCATTTAAGGAGGAAACTAATTGCAACACCGGCGAGAAAGTGGGAGTAAAAACCATTGCCGTGTCCTATAATTCAACCCCATTACCAGCACGGCAATGTCTCACCGTATCCGGAGCTATCCTTAATGGCAACTTCAAAACCTCTTAAGAAATGCACAGAAACGGAGTCATGGATCAAGACGCTGGAATAAAGAAAGCGGAACATTAATGAATGTGTTGCCTGTATTACATGCGGGGGGGGGAAAGTGCTAATCTATTCCGGAAATGGTTTCGTTTTTTTAAAACACAAAAACAAGTAGATTTCAGTAGAAAGTTTTGTGAAAATGTAAAAGGGACAATCCTTTGTAGCAGGTAAATAAGGATATATTATTTTAGTTACTTCGAGTGGCGATCTTCCACAAAAAGATTCCGCCGCCTTGAAGTAACTTATTTGCCTCCTGTTACAAAATGATTATACCTCTGCTTACAGGGTCTGCTAAACGCAAGTGTATCGGCTACTTCTGGCAGGTCGCCTCTTCATTATTCCGCAAACAAAGAACCGAACAATGTATCCGTGGGTTTCAGGACTGGCCAACAGTCTCATCAGCACAAGACATAAGATAAAGATTGTAACACAAAAACATTCAACACTCGTTTACCACAGGCATTTTCATTTAGAAAAATACCTGTATTTGAGCGCCATGTAACGTCACTGTCCCTAGTTTGGCAGAAAACCCTCCTGGTAAGACCACGACGCAGGACTGTCCCCAGAGGGACTGTGGCAGGCGGCAATGGGATTAAACCTGACCTGCCTGGTCCCACTGTGCAGTGGCTACAGCTTCCGGGAACCCAAAGGGTTAATGTTTTTTTGTTTTTTTTAAACTCGCTGCCCATTTAAAACATCTATGAATAACTTTTATGTTGGGCGATAAAAGACGTAACACGCTGTAAAGAATCCGGACAAATATATTCAAAAACAAGCAATAATTACGGCTAGAAGAGGCATTGCATGCAAATGTGGCATTTTGCTCTAATCAGAGACATAACACACTGCTCAAGCTAATTACCACTGCAGCCTGGTCACCCTGCTCAGGAGTGCAGCGCTGAGCAGGCGTCTGTAGCAGGGGCGGCCAACCCCAGTCCTCAAGGGGCCACCAGCAGGTCAGGCTTTCAGGATATCCCTGCTTCAGCACAGGTGGCTCGGTCGAAGACTGCACCACCTGTGCTGAAGCAGGGATAACATAAAAACCTGAGCTGTTGGTTGCCCTTGAGGACCGGGGTTGCTCACCCCCTGGTATACAGCCTCTCTGAAAGCAATCTTCGCATTCCCAGCGTGTGCCAGTTCTGTAAGGAATCCGTGCAGGCGCCGGGAGCCGCTGAGCAAAAGTAATTATTCTCAAAGTACTTCTGACATTTCGGAATTCTGCGTGTGTCACGTTGTCGCACCTTGCAGACGGCGGGACCGGCCTCTCCGCAAACCGCCACAGCCTTTCTTCCTGCACGCACTCCCGGATCGCTTTTTCACATCAAAACCGAGACATTCCATACGTTCCCAGCAATGTAATTATCCACGCCGCCGATCGATCCGTTCTCCCGTGAACGGTCCTGCTCCCCGGGGCACACAATATGGCCGCCTAGTTCAAAAGAGGAAGTGCTGTGGCTTCCTAAATAGTTGCTAAAGCAACTCAATGATGCTTAATACATAAAAAAAAATCATTAAAAAGAGCATGAAGTGGGGAAAAGTGCACGAAGGATTATCAAACACTACAGAACTGATTGTTTTGTTTTTTTTTTAAGAAACAGGATTTTGAATGAAATGTGTGAACGCGAGTATGGGGGAGGGGAGGAAAAGCTGTCACACAAGTGAAGCCGTTTTCAGATGGATGCTGTGCGGTATCGCAGGAAGAGCGAGATTAGGAAACGAAAAACATATCTGGCTGACTGACAGTCGTAGTTTCAAAAATCACTGGAGAGGAGACGCATCACAAGGGAGAGACGCGAGCCATAAATCATAGCGAGAATCTGCGCGCAGTGACGCGGCAACATGGGGGTGCCAGAGAGCCTGCCGGGCCCAAGGGAAAAGCAGGCTCACTGTACAGCTCGAGTAGCTGGTCAAACAGAAAGCGGGGGTCTTTGCAGACGCCGTGGAAGGCAGCGATTAGTGACTGAGCGCGTGACGTCACTATCGCGAAACGCGCACTCTGCCAGTGTGATTTCACGCGCGACAGGGAAGACAAAGTGCTGCACTGTGATTGGTTGCCGCAAGTCGCTTGACGCGGCCGTCGCATCTAAAAACAAATCCATTTGTCTCCTCTGGATTCAGCCTCTCCGTCGCGCTTCTGCACGGTCGCAGTCACGCCCACTATGCGCAGCTTCATTGGAATCCAGTTATTTGTTCCGGCGGTGCGCACAATTACGCACGCGGTCGCCGGCACCATAATCGCAGCCTAAGACGGCGAGGAGAAGATTATAGGGGACCACATTAAAATGGACACGAAGCCAACAGTGACACTGTGCGCTCATTTGCATGTCATTACCCAGAATCCCTGGCTGCAGTGGAAGCACTGTATGTGAAGAGATAATGGAGGCAGGACAGGGTTGCAGACCTGCCAGACGTGGGAATGTGCGCAGACGTGGGAATGTGCGCAGACGTGGGAATGTGCGCAGACGTGGGAATGTGCGCAGACGTGGGAATGTGCGCAGACGTGGGAATGTGCGCAGACGTGGGATTTGTGTCGCAACTTTGGAAACAGACGAAAGGGGATAAATTTCCGAGTGAGGGAACGAATAAAAACGTAAGATCTAGTTTTATAGCAATAGAAATAAAGCATGGCGATACTTTCCAGTTCTGGGGGAGACTTTAGCCCCCGGCGGAGCTCTTCCTAGAGCCCTGGCAAATATTGATGAGCGTTTGCAGACAGGTTTACCAAACACTTTGGCCAAAGGGTTAAACTAAATGACCCTATTTCAAGAGAATATATAAGTATTTTACTGTGTATCTCTGTGACGTTGGATGTAGCATTGGGCTTCTCTGTCACGTTGGATGTAGCATTGGGCTTCTCTGTCACGTTGGATGTAGCATTGGGCTTCTATGTCACGTTGGATGTAGCATTGGGCTTCTCTGTCACGTTGGATGTAGCATTGGGCTTCTCTGTCACGTTGGATGTAGCATTGGGCTTCTCTGTCACGTTGGATGTAGCATTGGGCTTCTCTGTCACGTTGGATGTAGCATTGGGCTTCTCTGTCACGTTGGATGTAGCATTGGGCTTCTCTGTCACGTTGGATGTAGCATTGGGCTTCTCTGTCACGTTGGATGTAGCATTGGGCTTCTGTCACGTTGGATGTAGCATTGGGCTTCTCTGTCACGTTGGATGTAGCATTGGGCTTCTGTCACGTTGGATGTAGCATTGGGCTTCTCTGTCACGTTGGATGTAGCATTGGGCTTCTGTCACGTTGGATGTAGCATTGGGCTTCTCTGTCACGTTGGATGTAGCATTGGGCTTCTCTGTCACGTTGGATGTAGCATTGGGCTTCTGTCACGTTGGATGTAGCATTGGGTTTCTCTGTCACGTTGGATGTAGCATTGGGTTTCTCTGTCACGTTGGATGTAGCATTGGGCTTCTCTGTCACGTTGGATGTAGCATTGGGCTTCTGTCACGTTGGATGTAGCATTGGGCTTCTCTGTCGGCTGTTGTATAGGTTTACCAAACCACCAGCAATGGCCTTAAACAACCCAGGGAATGGATCCGCTGCCTGGACGTCGAAGCAAAGGATGGACCGGTCACCATGGTACTAGATACATTTCCCTCCCGCCGATTAAACATTACTGAATGTGATACAAACCGCATGCGTCTGGCCCTCAAATCCCTGCCGGCCACAGAGAAATCCCTCCGCAGAACTTACCCTTTGCTGGAATCTAATCTGATAACCAACAGGTACATCTTTCCAGAAGATACAGCATGCCCCTTATATGAGACGGGGCGAGTCTCTTTGGAGTCGGGCTGTGCAACTGGTTCTCCAACAGTACCAGACCAGAAATCATTAGGAGGCTTACAAACGTCTTCTTCTAATGTAATTGTAGGTACATTTAAAAAAATATGGATGTATGTCAACATGTTATACCATTTGTATGGTGTGTGCGTAAAGACACACACACACACACACACACACACACACACACACACACACACACACACACACACCTTAACGTGCGAGTGCGTGTGTGACAAATTGTACTTCGCAGCCTAGTATGACATTAGCAGGGGCAGAGTATTTAAGGGTCACATGCCCTCTGGCGGCGCCAGGCGACGGGCGCTGACAGAGGCTCGTACCGAAGAATTCTGAATTATTTCAAAGTTGCAGCAGAACAGGCTGCATCGTATTATTATTATTATTACAGGATTGAAGCTGGGGATCTCGGGAGCTGATCCGTGTAATTTGAGCCCCGGGGACCCCCTGCTTCCAGAGATACTTACCTCTGTATGGGGCAGCACCAGATGACGCCACGGCTTCCTATTGGCCCGCGGGACATTTAAAGCCGCCATTTTGTTAGGCACAAAGTTCCCTAGCTACAGAGATATTGGCACCGCTACAAAAGGTAAGTATCTCTGGAGACAGGGGGTTCCCGGAGCGGGAATTAAAACAGTTCAGCTCCGAAGACCCCCTGCTTCAATCCTGTAATTAAATCCACCCCCCCTGCAATACAGCCTGTAGTCTGGCACCGATAGGGCAGAATTGATAAAAAAATACTCACACTAATTTGTCAGTGTACTCCAAGCACTTGTGCTACACAACGATATTTACACAAGTAGCGGATATTGTGCCTTTCCGTGGGCACAGCGCAGGAAAACGATAACTTTTAGGGGGGAAAAGATTTGGGAATGTCGCTACGAGACAATAAATCTGTAGAAAAAAGGCATACTACGAGTTTTGCACCCTGCGAGATTTAACGCCCACAGAGGGATTTATTTCCTTTCGGTCAGCCGTAGAACTGCTCCCCCCGTGCTTGTGAACTCCATTTGGGCCACGCTCCATACCTAGAGATGTACGAATTGCCACCAGTTAAAGTGACATGTCTTCTCCCGCAATTCCCTGCCCACGAGACATCACGCCGGAATTAAAACGCTCTGCGCCATGCTGCGCTATTCCGTCAAGGTAAGAAGGGAATGTGGAAGGATGAAAAGAGGATTGAACAGCGCACGGAGAGGTTAAAAGGTCGCAGAACGTCCTGGTCCCATGTTACAGCCAGCATCTCGGACAGAACCAGAACACTGCTGAACCTTTTGGCTGCCAGGCAGCGCCTCCAATGTGTTCCAACTGCCGCAGAAAGGGTTAACTCCGACCGCAACGTGTGCGCCCGTGAAAGGAGGGGGCTCCGAACCCCACTTACAAAAACAGTCCATTCTGTAGCAAAAAGGATTACCAGTTAAAAGACCATCATCTGTCGTGTTTTAAAGCCGATTCCCCGGGGGGGTGGGGGGGGGGGGGGGGGCTGACCCCTTGTCAACAGGTTACGCTGTAAATGTTAAACGTAAAAATTACTACCAATTATTTCCCCGCTTTGTGCAGGAATCAGGACGCCAGAGTATGTTCTGCCGGCAAGTATACAGCCCCAAGCAATTAATCACTATGAAAAAACACATTACAGCTCTCAGGTTTATAATTAAACAATGAAATACGGGAGAGGCAACGGACAACATTTTAAGGGCAATTAGGAGACGCTGCGGGGGTGGGAGGGGAATATATAGAAATTAGGCTGACCTCTTAACCCCGCCGTTTGTAATAGTTGCTGAGATCTAGAAATCAGACAGAGAACCCACACGGATGCAACTTTAAAAAGACCGGTAACCATAGCAATCGCTGCACTCCAAATCCCGTTCAGCCCTCGCCGCGGGGCGAAGCCAATCACCGCGCGCTCTCCTGCAGGTTTAGAGAACTCCGCATCCGACATTTACCTCTAAACAAACGCGTTCGGGAGGCTAAGGAAGGGGTCACCGCGGTGAGCAAAGAGTCCCATACAACCGCCGTCTCCCCGGTGCGAACAGGAGGGGAGAGAAAACGGGGAATTAAATGTATTTTTACTGCCTCTATCACCGCAGCGCAGTCACGCCGGCCTCGCGGGGGGCTCTGCACAAGAGAGCAGTCACGCCAGCCTCGCGGGGAGCTCTGCACGAGAGCGCAGTCACGCCAGCATCCCGGGGGGGCTCTGCACGAGAGCGCAGTCACGCCGGCCTCGCGGGGGGCTCTGCACGAGAGAGCAGTCACGCCAGCCTCGCGGGGGGCTCTGCACGAGAGAGCAGTCACGCCGGCCTCGCGGGGGGCTCTGCACGAGAGAGCAGTCACGCCAGCCTCGCGGAGGGCTCTGCACGAGAGCGCAGTCACGCCGGCCTCGCGGGGGGCTCTGCACGAGAGCGCAGTCACGCCAGCCTCCCGGGGGGCTCTGCACGAGAGCGCAGTCACGCTAGCCTCGCGGGGAGCTCTGCACGAGAGCGCAGTCACGCCAGCCTCCCGGGGGGCTCTGCACGAGAGCGCAGTCACGCCAGCCTCGCGGGAGGCTCTGCACGAGAGCGCTGTCACGCCAGCCTCCCGGGGGGCTCTGCACGAGAGCGCAGTCACACCAGCATCCCGGGGGGGCTCTGCACGAGAGCGCAGTCACGCCGGCCTCCCGCCCGGGGGGCTCCGCACGAGAGCGCAGTCACGCCAGCCTCGCTGGGGGCTCTGCACGAGAGCGCAGTCACGCCAGCCTCGCGGGGGGCTCCGCACGAGAGCGCAGTCACGCCAGCCTCGCGGGGGGCTCCGCACAAGAGCGCAGTCACGCCAGCCTCCGCACGAGAGCGCAGTCACGCCAGCCTCGCGGGGGGCTCTGCACGAGAGCGCGGTCACGCCAGCATCCCGGGGGGCTCTGCACGAGAGCGCTGCTGGAATCAAAGAGCTGTAAACAGGAGCACGACTGATATCTCAATTAGTACACACACACACACACACACACACACACACACACACACACACACACACACACACACACACACACACACACACACACACACACAGTCAGAAACAGGGCACGCACAAAACAAAATAAAAAATAAGGGTAAAGGAAGGGTGCATACTGTCCAAAATCTCAACGTTTCGGTTCCCACTCGGACCCCTCTAAAGAAGAAAAACAGAAATAATAATAATAATAATTATATATATATATTTTAAAGTAGAGGTATCAGTACCGTGTTAGCCGAGCTTCAATAATCAAGAAATAAATAGATGATACCGTTCTGTGGCTAGCGATATATATTTTAAATAAAGACATTCCCTGTGGTCAGCTCATTCCGTGTTTTTCTCCACTCAGCAGACATGTTTATTTTTGTTCGGAAAGCTAAAGATTCAGCAGTTTTGTCCGGGAAAAGAAGCGCAGCGAAGTTTAACCGTGTCCATGTCAGAAGGCCCCAGCAATCTCTCCGCGCATCACAGCAGAGCAGTGACATGTTACAGGCGTGACACGCAAGCGATCCGTGCTTCTAAACACGCAAGACAGACCCCAGCATTGTGAGGCTGACCAACGTGGCTTTGTCCAGCACAAGAACATGGAATTAGTTTAGTTGCCCCTCGGTGCCCCAGAGCGACGGGCCTGCGCCGGCGCCGGGGAAGAGACATGCGCAGATCACATATGTGAGCCCGGCAAAGCAGCGGGGAGGATTCACACCTTCAGAAAGGGAGGGCATCAATTTGTACATTGTATCACTAGATTACAAGCCTTCAGCCACCAGAGAGACTGCCCGTGGTCATTTAAATGAGCGCATTAAAGGGATACCTTCAATTATTATCAGGCCTTCTAGCTGGAGAACGGCAAAACTGCAAAAAATTGGCATGCACCAATATCTAAGGCTGCGGCCATGCTAGCGCTGAGCGTGCGGCAACTTGACGAGTTTAGTTTCTGTATTTCAAACTGTCCCGCCCCCGCTCAAGCAGTGCGCGGGCACGCACGCTCACTCAAGCTTGGCGCTTGAGTAGACCAAAAAAATGGTCTTTCAAGCGCACGCGACTTGCCTGCAACGCCCCTCCCTCCCCCCCGCGCTTGCGAAATGGCCAGGACACCCGACGCTCATGCTTGGAGAGCTGGTGACATCTCCACTCAAGCATGAGCGCGGTCAGCGCCAGCGGGGCCGCAGCCTTAGGCTGGAATTAAACCGCTTGCTTGTGAGTGCGAGCGCAAGCCGCGCAGCGTGGCTCTAGCACAAGCGATCTGTGAACTCTCATGGAAAGCGATGTTAAGGTGATGGGGGGGGGGGGGGGGGTAAACGGGGGGAGGGTTGTGATGTCACGCGGCTGGTTGGCCCTCATTGGCTGACCCGCCGCCGTGACCATCGCACCAACAAAAAAAAAATCTTTGTTTTTTGAAAATGCGGTCCTGTCATCGCGCTCTGTCGTGCGCGCGAGCAATGGGGGCAGCTTCATAGGGAGTCTGCAATTTGGTTTTGCCGCCGCTCACGCGCACACAAGCACGGAGTATAAGCTCAGCCTTATCAAGAGAATAAGCTTTGCCCCAAGTCCACAGAATGCGTTGCGACATTTCGGGAAAGCTGGGTAGTTCCCATGATTCTCAGTAATGTTCATTTAAGAGGAGCAGGGAAACAAACTGAAGGAGGTTTACAACAAATAAACATGCGTATTCACGCGTTCCACAACCCTTCCTTTCCCCCATTATACCATAGCACGCAATGCGTCCACTGCAGCCAGGGATTCTGGGTAATGGCATGCAAATGAGCGACACCGTGTGTTTTCAGGAAGTTTACAAAACTAAGCGTATTTCAGTAAAAACAAATGTAAAAACCCTTCGCTATTGTACAAACACACGGCATCGGAATACATGCTCAGGAACATTCGGGCGCCGGCCCGGGAAACCGCTCACGTCCTTACTCTAACCTCCTGCGCTCCGGCTGGTGCTGACAGGAGGATTTTTCATTCTGGCAGGGTAGCAGGAATGAAGTATCAGTGAGAAAATACTGTTCATTTAATGGTCGGCTTTAGTGTCTGAAACATGCTTTGTGGCCTGTGAAGCAGTCACATTCCAACAGGCCAGCAGGGGGGGAGCGGGGAGGGGGGGAAGGAGGGAGCGGGGAGGGAAGGAGGGAGCGGGGAGGGAAGGAGGGAGCGGGGAGGGAAGGAGGGAGCGGGGAGGGAAGGAGGGAGTGAGAGGGGGGGGGGTAAAGAGCATGGAGGGAGCGGGGAGGGAAGGAGGGAGCGAGAGGTGGTAGTGGGGGGGGGGGGGGGGCTGGAGTTACATGTGTTATATAGAGCACCCCATGTCTATTTAAACACATTCTCTGCCTTTGTTAAACACACATTGTTTCTGTTTGGGACTTTAAAATTTGAAAACCGCGCCGGTCACAAACCCCCAGGGAAACCAGACGTAAACCCTAAAACAGATCCCCTCCCCTGTGACACCGCCATGTTATCTATATGCATCCTGCTAAGATAATGCGCACGGTTTTCTGTCCCCGCTACATTAGCGCAGATAAACGCTTCTCTTTGCGTAACGACGGCTGCACGATTCCCGTGCAAACTTCCAGAACAAGGGTTTCAAGACTAAACAAACAGTAACGGTGATATAGGCTTATAAGATATATTATCTCTTAGGCTGTGCGTATAGTGCCCGCGGCGCGACGGGTGACGTCACCGCAGGCGAAAGTTATATTTCGGTTTGTGGCGACGGCGTGGGCTTCCGGGCATTTGATTTGTCACATGAGGCGACAGCCCTTCAAAAATCAAATATTCCCGGCTTCCAAAGTCCGCTCCGTCGCATTGCCGCCGTCGTACTTACTATAAGCGCACGCGGCGGCAATGTATTTGTTTTTGGGCGGCGGCGCCGCCGTCACCCGTCGCTGGCCTTACTATGCACGCAATGTCAGGTAAATAATCTATACCCTGCTCACTTAAGGGAACCATGTATCTGTCATCATAACTGTGCCCGGGACTGGGTGAGAACGAGAGGTAACTCTCACTGTATTACTGCCTGTAACACGTTATAACTCTGTGCCCAGGACACACGTGAGAACGAGAGGTAACTCTCACTGTATTACTGCCTGTAACACGTTATAACTCTGTGCCCAGGACATGCGTGAGAACGAGAGGTATCTCTCACTGTATTACTGCCTGTAACACGTTATAACTCTGTGCCCAGGACATGCGTGAGAACGAGAGGTAACTCTCACTGTATTACTGCCTGTAACACGTTATACCTCTGTGCCCAGGACATGCGTGAGAACGAGAGGTAACTCTCACTGTATTACTGCCTGTAACACGTTATAACTCTGTGCCTAGGACATGCGTGAGAACGAGAGGTAACTCTCACTGTATTACTGCCTGTAACACACGTTATAACTCTGTGCCCAGGACATGCGTGAGAACGAGAGGTAACTCTCACTGTATTACTGCCTGTAACACGTTATAACTCTGTGCCCAGGACATGTGTGAGAACGAGAGGTAACTCTCACTGTATTACTGCCTGTAACACATGTTATAACTCTGTGCCCAGGACATGCGTGAGAACGAGAGGTAACTCTCACTGTATTACTGCCTGTAACACACGTTATAACTCTGTGCCCAGGACATGTGTGAGAACGAGAGGTAACTCTCACTGTATTACTGCCTGTAACACG
>NC_134487.1:7962126-7978191 GCF_040206685.1 Ascaphus truei
AGGTATTGGAGGAGATGAGGAGATGAGGAGGAGATGAGAGAGGTGAGAGAGGTAGGAGGGGAGAAGTCCCAGGTATTGGAGGAGATTAGGAGGAGATGAGGAGGAGGTGAGAGAGGTAGGAGGGGAGAAGTCCCAGGTATTGGAGGATATTAGGAGGAGATGAGGAGGAGGTGAGAGAGGTAGGAGGGGAGAAGTCCCAGGTGTTGGAGATTAGGAGGAGAGGAGGAGGTGAGAGAGGTAGGAGGGGAGAAGTCCCAGGTATTGGAGGAGTTGAGGAGGAGATGAGGAGGAGGTGAGAGAGGTAGGAGGGGAGAAGTCCCAGGTGTTGGAGGAGTTGAGGAGGTGAGAGAGGTAGGAGGGAGAAGTCCCAGGTATTGGAGGAGTTGAGGAGATGAGGAGGAGGTGAGGAGGAGGTGAGAGAGGTAGGAGGGGAGAAGTCCCAGGTATTGGAGGAGATTAGGAGGAGATGAGAGAGGTAGGAGGGGGGAAGTCCCAGGTATTGGAGGAGATGAGGAGGTGAGAGAAGTCCCAGGTATTGGAGGAGATGAGGAGGAGATGAGGAGGAGGTGAGAAAGGTAGGAGGGGAGAAGTCCAAGGTATTGGAGGAGATTAGGAGAAGATGAGAGAGGTAGGAGGGGAGAAGTCCCAGGTATTAGAGGAGATGAGGAGGAGATGAGGAGGAGGTGAGGAGGAGGTGAGAGAGGTAGGAGGGGAGAAGTCCAATGTATTGGAGGAGATTAGGAGGAGATGAGGAGGAGGTGAGAGAGGTAGGAGGGGAGAAGTCCAAGGTATTGGAGGAGTTGAGTTGGAGATGAGGAGGTGGTGATAGAGGTAGGAGGGGAGAAGTCCCAGGTATTGGAGGAGATGAGGAGGAGATGAGGAGGAGGTGAGAGAGGTATGAGGGGAGAAGTCCCAGGTATTGGAGGAGATTAGGAGGAGGTGAGAGAGGTAGGAGTGGAGAAGTCCCAGGTATTGGAGGAGATGAGGAGGAGGTGAGAGAGGTAGGAGGGGAGAAGTCCCAGGTATTGGAGGAGATGAGGAGGAGGTGAGAGAGGTAGGAGGGGAGAAGTCCCAGGTATTGGAGGAGATGAGGAGGAGATGAGGAGGAGGTGAGAGAGGTAGGAGGGGAGAAGTCCAAGGTATTGGAGGAGATTAGGAGGAGATGAGGAGGTGAGAGAGGTAGGAGGGGAGAAGTCCCAGGTATTGGAGGAGTTGAGGAGGAGATGAGGAGGAGGTGAGAGAGGTACGAGGGGAGAAGTCCCAGGTATTGGAGGAGATGAGGAGGAGGTGAGAGAGGTAGGAGGGGAGAAGTCCCAGGTATTGGAGGAGATGAGGAGATGAGGAGGAGGTGAGAGAGGTAGGAGGGGAGAAGTCCCAGGTATTGGAGGAGATTAGGAGGTGAGAGAGGTAGGAGGGGAGAAGTCCCAGGTATTGGAGGAGATGAGGAGGAGATGAGGAGGAGATGAGGAGGAGATGAGGAGGAGGTGAGAGAGGTAGGAGGGGAGAAGTCCAAGGTATTGGAGGAGATTAGGAGGAGATGAGGAGGTGAGAGAGGTAGGAGGGGAGAAGTCCCAGGTATTGGAGGAGTTGAGGAGATGAGGAGGAGGTGAGAGAGGTACGAGGGGAGAAGTCCCAGGTATTGGAGGAGTTGAGGAGGAGGTGAGAGAGGTAGGAGGGGAGAAGTCCCAGGAATTGGAGGAGTTGAGGAGGAGATGAGGAGGAGGTGAGAGAGGTAGGAGGGGAGAAGTCCCAGGAATTGGAGGAGTTGAGGAGGAGATGAGGAGGAGGTGAGAGAGGTAGGAGGGGAGAAGTCCCAGGTATTGGAGGAGATGAGGAGGAGGTGAGAGAGGTAGGAGGGGAGAAGTCCCAGGTATTGGAGGAGTTGAGGAGGAGATGAGGAGGAGGTGAGAGAGGTAGGAGGGGAGAAGTCCCAGGTATTGGAGGAGTTGAGGAGGAGATGAGGAGGAGGTGAGAGAGGTACGAGGGGAGAAGTCCCAGGTATTGGAGGAGTTGAGGAGGAGGTGAGAGAGGTAGGAGGGGAGAAGTCCCAGTAATTGGAGGAGTTGAGGAGATGAGGAGGAGGTGAGACAGGTAGGAGGGGAGAAGTCCCAGGTGTTGTGCAGCAGAGATCTGCAGAACTGTGATGGTTTAAGCGGCATACTGGGCATCAGAGCAACAACAAATAGAAAGCACTTATCAATTCGACACTGGACTGCCGAAGCCAGTGCAGACATGTGCCATGCGTGTGAACCAAGGCGTGTGTGTGTTGGCGACTGAATACGGAAACGGGGGAAATGCACAGATCAGGCAGTTTCTAGAATAATTTTACCAATATATTTTTTCCCCGAATGAGAAAAATTACGATTATTGTAAGCTACATGGGGTGCCAGGGGTAAAGAGGGGAGAGACATGGGGTGCCCGGGGTAAAGAGGGGAGAGACTTGGGGTGCCCGGGGTAAAGAGGGGAGAGACAGGAGCTACATGGGGTGCCCGGGGTAAAGAGGGGAGAGACAGGAGTTACATGGGGTGTCCGGGGTAAAGAGGGGAGTGAGAGGAGCTACATGGTGTGCCCGGGGTAAAGAGGGGAGAGAGAGGAGCTACATGGGGTGCCCGGGGTAAAGAGGGGAGAGACAGGAGTTACATGGGGTGC
Organism: Ascaphus truei; assembly: GCF_040206685.1. NCBI lineage: Eukaryota > Metazoa > Chordata > Amphibia > Anura > Ascaphidae > Ascaphus > Ascaphus truei. The sequence goes on from NC_134487.1 coordinate 7,964,776, forward strand.
CCGGAGTAAAGAGGGGAGAGAGAGGAGCTACATGGGGTGCCCGGGGTAAAGAGGGGAGAGAGAGGAGCTACATGGGGTGCCCGGGGTAAAGAGGGGAGAGAGAGGAGTTACATGGGGTGCCCGGGGTAAAGAGGGGAGAGAGAGGAGTTACAAGGGGTGCCCGGGGTAAAGAGGGGAGAGAGAGGAGTTACATGGGGTGCCCGGGGTAAAGAGGGGAGAGACAGGAGCTACATGGGGTGCCCGGGGTAAAGAGGGGAGAGAGAGTAGCTACATAGGGTGCCCGGGGTAAAGAGGGGAGAGACAGGAGCTACATGGGGTGCCCGGGGTAAAGAGGGGAGAGAGAGGAGTTACATGGGGAACCCGGGGTAAAGAGGGGAGAGAGAGGAGTTACATGGTGTGCCCGGGGTAAAGAGGGGAGAGACAGGAGCTACATGGGGCGCCCGGGGTAAAGAGGGGAGAGAGAGGAGTTACATGGGGTGCCCGGGGTAAAGAGGGGAGAGAGAGGAGTTACATGGGGTGCCCGGGGTAAAGAGGGGAGAGACATGGTGTGCCCGGGGTAAAGAGGGGAGAGAGAGGAGTTACATGGGGTGCCCGGGGTAAAGAGGAGAGAGAGGAGTTACATGGGGTGCCCGGGGTAAAGAGGAGAGAGACATGGTGTGCCCGGGGTAAAGAGGGGAGAGAGAGGAGTTACATAGGGCGCCCGGGGTATAGAGGGGAGAGAGAGGAGCTACATGGGGTGCCCGGGGTAAAGAGGGGAGAGAGAGGAGTTACAGGGATAGCCTGTAACGTTCTGCATTATACTGGGAGAGCCTGTGATATTCTGCGTTATACTGGGGGAGCCTGTGATATTCTGCGTTATACTGGGGGAGCCTGTGATATTCTGCGTTATACTGGGAGAGCCTGTGATATTCTGCGTTATACTGGGAGAGCCTGTGATATTCTGCGTTATACTGGGGGAGCCTGTGATATTCTGCGTTATACTGGGGGAGCCTGTGATATTCTGCATTATACTGGGAGAGCCTGTGATATTCTGCGTTATACTGGGGGAGCCTGTGATATTCTGCATTATACTGGGAGAGCCTGTGATATTCTGCATTATACTGGGGGAGCCTGTGATATTCTGCGTTATACTGGGGGAGCCTGTGATATTCTGCGTTATACTGGGAGAGCCTGTGATATTCTGCGTTATACTGGGGGAGCCTGTGATATTCTGCATTATACTGGGGGAGCCTGTGATATTCTGTGTTATACTGGGAGAGCCTGTGATATTCTGCGTTATACTGGGAGAGCCTGTGATATTCTGCGTTATACTGGGGGAGCCTGTGATATTCTGCGTTATACTGGGAGAGCCTGTGATATTCTGCGTTATCAGTAGGTTAAACGCTGACTACATCTGTCAGTAGTATTATGCTCCCCATATAAAAGTATTTTGTATAATGGTTTTCCGCAGCAAACATCTCAGGCTCAGACTCGGATCTGCGCGCACATACACACGGGACTCTGATCTTTGCACGCGCACACGACTCAGATCTGCACGCAAATGTGCGCACAAACAAACAGAGCTGCATATACACGACTCAGATTTGTGTGTGAACCACAAAGAATTGACGCCAAGATTAGGCACTGACGATATAAATTAATTGGACCAAGCTCGCGATCATTCACAGATGTGAAATTAACCCCAAAGGTTGAAACAGCTGTCTGAGTAGGTTACTGGCTGTACACTTCTTTAACCGCGGATGTGCTGAAAAGTGGTGTAATGCAGCAAGCATAAGTTTATAGGGGTCCATTTGCATGTCATTACCCAGAATTCCTGGCTGCAGTGGAACCACTGTATGCTAAAGGGATAATGGGGAAAGACACGTGAATGTGCTCACACGTGAGATTTTTAGTCGCCGAAATTAGCTAGAATTCATATTTATTGAAAACTCTCATTACCAGCACCCCCTAACCCCCACATACATAGTGTGCCATCACTGCGCATAGTTACAATGCTGGCAATGAGCGTGTGCAAGCGGCTGGCTATTATGCGCTTTGCGCCCACGCTATTCCGGTTTTCAACAGTTTGAAGACTTCGGGAGTAACCCCTTCCTTCCCAGGCGGCCTATCCCGCAGCACTGGGAGGGGAGGTTATAGATTTAGCCGTCTTGTCAAACGATAATTACTTAACGCAGGGGCGTCCAACCCAAGTCATCAAGGGCCACCAACAGGTCAGCTTGTCAGAGTTTCCCTGCTTCAGCACAGATGGCTCAGATGCTCAGTCAAAGACAGCCTCTGATTGAGCCACCTGTGCTGAAGCAGGGACTAATTGAGCGATTTGAACTGAAGCACGGACTGATTGAACCATCTGTGCTGAAGCAGGGGCATCCTGAAAACCTGACCCGTTGGTGGCCCTTCGATGACCGATGTCGACGGCCCGACTTAATCTTTAGTTATTAAGAATAAGAGAAAGCCGCAGTCTTTCGGGGGCCGCGCCGGGTTTTTTTCCCTTTATTTTAGCTCAGCAACTTTTTACCCGAATTAGCAAACAGTGCAGCTTGCTAGCATCGGAGCTAATAAAGTCTCGTTAGTGATGGATCAGCTTCCAAGGGCACCTGGGCAGCAACCAAACGGGCCCGGCTTTAATCCCCAGATAGCTTACGCTCCATATTTCTGTACAGAAATAACCCTCACAATCCTGTCTTAGCAGCAATTTTCATGCACATTATAAAAGCCTTGCTGGGGTGGTGGTGGGGGCGCGGGGGGTGGGGCCGTGGGGTGGGGGTGTTGGGGGGGGGTGCGGGGGGGGTGGGGATGGGGAGTGCTGAGCTGTTTTTCTGCACTTGCAGCCACGGGAAGAGAGAGAAAACACGCCAGCCGCTTTGAAACGTGACATCTCTTCCTTCAGGAACGCAGGCGGCTCTCTTGGAAATAGACGTAACGGTCTATCGGAACCATTAAAAAGGCAGCCGGGCACGTCTCGCGGTGCGCAACGAAGGGGCATGAAATGGCTATTTAACACCCCTTGTTTAGCAATATTTAGCATCCCTCGCTTAGTAACAAGGTGGCGTTCTCAAGCGGCGGTGGCTTGTCATTTCTGCGCTCACAGGAAGCTCATTAAACAGAGCAGCACCTAAAGCGTCCTGCTCGCTAACCATGCGCAGGATCAGGCAAGGTTAATGGGGGGGGGGGGGGTCACCTGGAGCTGGACCGCAGTTCTCTACCAGGACCCACAGATTACGGAGAGATTTCATTTTCTTCCCTTACAATGGAAGTGCTGAACACCCGTCCTCAAGACCCCCCCCCCCCCCCCTCCAAACAGGCCAGGTTTTAAGGATATCCCTGCTTCAGCACAGGTGGCTCAGTGGCTTGGTTGAAGACAGCCACCTAGGCTGAAGCGGATATATCCTTAAAACCTGACCTGTTGGGAGGTCGTGAGGACTGGAGTTGAGCGCCTCTGCCTTAGGCCCCGCCCATGCCGATCGTGCGCTCGCGAGCTGCGCGAGCAAAACAATGTAAATGCATTGGAGCGTCCATTCTGCGCGCGCACGTGAGTGTGGGTAGGAACGATACGTGCAGAGAAACGTTGTCTTTGTCGCTTGATGCTGGGGTCACATGCGTGGTTCAGCCAATGAGGGAGAACCGCTCACGTGACGTCATGGGCACGCCCCCCGCCACGCCCCCATTGCGCAACACTGCAGACCATGGATCTCGGCATGTACAAACGCGCGTGACCTCACAGCGCTCAGTTGCGCGCGCAGTCAGCATGGACGCGGCCTTACAATAATTCTCGTGCCCTGGAGAAACAATATGGCCGCTGCAGTCAGCCTCATTCTAGCGGCCAATAGACAGAAGCGACATTGGGAGATGAAATTGCCGCTTCGGATTGGGTGACCCTGCAGCCACCTGTTTCTGCCGTGCAAGCTCTGGCCAAATGGAACAGGCAATAATGGCGGTCTCCTCCGGCTCAGTGCCGCAGTTCTGCTTTTGAAGACCCCTCTGGTTCATACAAGGAAAAGATCCTTTGAAAATGCAGTCCTATTAACATGACCCCAGTGTTTAATAAACAGATTTATTGGTTTAATTTACCACAGTATTGCTGCTCTAAATGAACGTTTCCACTGCGCACTAACCGCGCTTCTCCTGATCAGCCGGTTTTTGGGAGTACACACTTGTACACACGTGCGCCTCTCCTACTGGCCTGTTTTACGTCGGTTTCTTTCTTTGATTTTCTTCAGACATGTCTGGAAACACGAACCAACGGGGTTTCATTTCCTCCCAAATCCCTGCCCGATGTCCGCTGAGAAACCTGCAAAGCGAAGGCCTCAAACCAAGGCGATGCGAATGATCCCCCTCTCACGGGGTTACAGTTCCTCACGGACACCAACCATGTTATTAAAATAAGGTCTTCGTTTCCGCAACAATATGCATCTGAACATGCTCATTATATTTTAATGTTCTGCGCTCATCATTATTATCCGCTGAACGTACCTCTCAGCTCCCCTATGGGAACACATCTCTGCGGTAGTTTCCCATATGATTATAATGCAAATACTGGTAATTACAAATTGCTCTTTATGATCATATCAAGAGATACTAAAGCTAAAGTCTGTCAGCAGTTCTATTATTTCTCAACCTAGGAACGCGGATACAAGTGCAGCGGAGTGCGCTGAAAGGTCCACCAGAACGGAGAACAGACTAATCTTTATTCCCAGCTAGAAGAGACAACAACAGATAGAACACTTCAGACAAAAGAGGCTTATAAAGATCCGATTTATTCTGGATTAAATCATTAAAGCAGTCCTGGTTTAGCATTTTCAAGTCCGCTCACAGAAGCGTTCGCATTACACACGGAAAACCTGAGGTTTAGCAAGTTCATGCCTGCTGGGTTTTTTTTATTTTTCATTCACGAGGGCCTCTTGCTTGTGCAATAAAAAGTTGTTATAACTCATGATAAATCTATAGGCCAGAGTTTCACTCCATTATCCTCTGCCAAACCCAACCAGAACATGTGTAGGGAGCAACGAAGGTGTGCGCGTCTCTAAAAAACGTAAAAATCCCACGTGTAAGCATAGCCACACGTGTCAGACAGATCTGCAACCCTACCTTTCTCCATTATCTCTTGGCATACAATGCTTGCACTGCCGCTAGGGATTCTGGGAAGCGAGATGCAAATCAGCAGTGTCACCTTTTGCTTTAAATCCATGTAATATGGAGATATTGATATCTATCTACACACACACAAAGTGCATTCCCATGTGCATGTTTTATTATAAAATGTTTTGCCAGGAAGCAATACATTGAGAGTTAGGCCGCACTTATAGGCCTGGCGCGAAGCGTCAAAACAAGTAAATGTAATCTGTCGCATGCGCCTATAGTGGGCGAGACCGCGAGGCACGACAGTGACCAAAATCGCCAAAATCAATGGATTTTGATATTTACCGCGACGGCCGCACCACGTGACTGCAATAAGCCAATCACAGCCTCTACATGACGTCACCGCCCCTTGCAGCCAGCAACGTCGCAAAAACTCAATTACAACTTTTGCGACCGCGATGGGTGACGTCACTGGCCACGTCGCCGGCAATGTAGCCTGCACTATAAGCTCAGCCTTACCTCTCGTTCTCACGCATGTCCAGGGCACAGAGTTATGATAACAAATACATTGTTACAAATACATAGTTACATTAAGCGAGCAGGGTTATACATTATATATAAATACATAGTTACATTAAGCGAGCAGGGTTATACATTATATATAAATACATAGTTACATTAAGCGAGCAGGGTTATACATTATATATAAATACATAGTTACATTAAGCGAGCAGGGTTATACATTATATATAAATACATAGTTACATTAAGCGAGCAGGGTTATACATTATATATAAATACATAGTTACATTAAGCGAGCAGGGTTATACATTATATATAAATACATAGTTACATTAAGCGAGCAGGGTTATACATTATATATATAAATACATAGTTACATTAAGCGAGCAGGGTTATACATTATATATAAATACATAGTTACATTAAGCGAGCAGGGTTATACATTATATATAAATACATAGTTACATTAAGTGAGCAGGGTTATACATTATATATAAATACATAGTTACATTAAGCGAGCAGGGTTATACATTATATATATAAATACATAGTTACATTAAGCGAGCAGGGTTATACATTATATATAAATACATAGTTACATTAAGCGAGCAGGGTTATACATTATATATAAATACATAGTTACATTAAGCGAGCAGGGTTATACATTATATATAAATACATAGTTACATTAAGCGAGCAGGGTTATACATTATATATAAATACATAGTTACATTAAGCGAGCAGGGTTATACATTATATATAAATACATAGTTACATTAAGCGAGCAGGGTTATACATTATATATAAATACATAGTTACATTAAGCGAGCAGGGTTATACATTATATATAAATACATAGTTACATTAAATGAGCAGGGTTATACATTATATATATAAATACATAGTTACATTAAGCGAGCAGGGTTATACATTATATATAAATACATAGTTACATTAAGCGAGCAGGGTTATACATTATATATATAAATACATAGTTACATTAAGCGAGCAGGGTTATACATTATATATAAATACATAGTTACATTAAGCGAGCAGGGTTATACATTATATATAAATACATAGTTACATTAAGCGAGCAGGGTTATACATTATATATAAATACATAGTTACATTAAGCGAGCAGGGTTATACATTATATATAAATACATAGTTACATTAAGCGAGCAGGGTTATACATTATATATAAATACATAGTTACATTAAGCGAGCAGGGTTATACATTATATATAAATACATAGTTACATTAAGCGAGCAGGGTTATACATTATATATAAATACATAGTTACATTAAGCGAGCAGGGTTATACATTATATATAAACACATAGTTACATTAAGCGAGCAGGGTTATACATTATATATAAACACAGTTACATTAAGCGAGCAGGGTTATACATTATATATAAATACATAGTTACATTAAGCGAGCAGGGTTATACATTATATATAAATACATAGTTACATTAAGCGAGCAGGGTTATACATTATATATAAATACATAGTTACATTAAGCGAGCAGGGTTATACATTATATATAAATACATAGTTACATTAAGCGAGCAGGGTTATACATTATATATAAATACATAGTTACATTAAGCGAGCAGGGTTATACATTATATATAAATACATAGTTACATTAAGCGAGCAGGGTTATACATTATATATAAATACATAGTTACATTAAGCGAGCAGGGTTATACATTATATATAAACACATAGTTACATTAAGCGAGCAGGGTTATACATTATATATAAACACATAGTTACATTAAGCGAGCAGGGTTATACATTATATATAAACACATAGTTACATTAAGCGAGCAGGGTTATACATTATATATAAACACATAGTTACATTAAGCGAGCAGGGTTATACATTATATATAAATACATAGTTACATTAAGCGAGCAGGGTTATACATTATATATAAATACAGTTACATTAAGCGAGCAGGGTTATACATTATATATAAATACATAGTTACATTAAGCGAGCAGGGTTATACATTATATATAAATACATAGTTACATTAAGCGAGCAGGGTTATACATTATATATAAATACATAGTTACATTAAGCGAGCAGGGTTATACATTATATATAAATACATAGTTACATTAAGCGAGCAGGGTTATACATTATATATAAATACATAGTTACATTAAGCGAGCAGGGTTATACATTATATATAAATACATAGTTACATTAAGCGAGCAGGGTTATACATTATATATAAATACATAGTTACATTAAGCGAGCAGGGTTATACATTATATATAAATATATAGTTACATTAAATGAGCAGGGTTATACATTATATATAAATACATAGTTACATTAAGTGAGCAGGGTTATACATTATATATAAATACATAGATACATTAAGCGAGCAGGGTTACACATTATATATAAATACATAGTTACATTAAGCGAGCAGGGTTACACATTATATATAAATACATAGTTACATTAAGCGAGCAGGGTTACACATTATATATAAATACATTGTGTGCAAAGTTACAGATAATATAGGTTACAGGCGTATGTAACAGTTACAGGCCAGATTAAAATGTGAGACCACTTTAGTTTTGGAAGAATTTAGGCTGGAGGCGGTTACACACTCAGTCCTTGTTCCTAAACGGTGGTGCGGGAGGTAGGGATTCCCATAAGCTTGGGAAGCAGATCTCCACAACACTGTATGCCGTCATCTAATCTGAAAGAGTCAATAGCAGCTCCCCCACAGGTAATACGGCCATTAGTATTGCTGGTCACACCACCGCTTCCCTGCCCTGAAGGAAGGATTTAAGTACGAACGCACAAGGGAAATTACCAACTCTTCCTGGGACCGTCTGTCCTACTAGATGTAGGCCGACGCACTCCCGCGAGTCCTACTCTTATTCCAGGCAGGCTCCCAGGACCGGCCTGGGATAGCGCAGGGTCGATAGCAGCTGACTGCAATTAGGGAAAGGCAGTAGTAAGAGCGGAGTAATGCCCGTACGTCCAGGCGCTCGTTAGGTATACCAGCCACGTAACGCGTGCGTGCGTGTGTGTGTGTAACCATTGGGCTCTCACACAGCGCGTCCAGTGTATCTGAAGCACATTGCACACACGAATAAATACAAAATATATATATATATTTTACATACACACACACAGTTCTGCCAGCTAAATATTGGCCCCAAGACTCAAATGTCATTAATCCATTTCTTGCTATTAACTACGCTTCAGCACACCTTGCCTGATTAGATTTTGCTTTGCACCAGTCAGTACACTTCCGTGATGAGGGATACGGTGCCGAGACCGACCGCTTAACCACATCCACGTTCTTGCTCGTCTCCCCCCACTCCCCACGGAGGTATCCCCGATATTCCTATGAGGAGGAGTTCGCTGCTGCTGCTGTTACAGACACCAGATACTGAGCCTGAAGATCAATAATCACGTCATGAATTATTTCAGCGCAACCATTTATTTTTTTACTACTCGATGCTGGGATTATTTTATTGCGGATTACATTTCCAACCAGCCTCGTTATGTCGTCTACAATTTGTTTTAATGGTGTATCTGCTTTCCGCAATATTTATTTGGAAATGTGTACATGCCGCGATGTTACGGTCTGCAGATGGTCTTTAGTTGTTTTTGCAAACGAAATTAAAGCGAAAAACGTGGATTTTCTGTGCATGAAGCGCACAAGGAATCGCATTCTGCAGCCGGCGGTTACAATGGACAGTGTCGTCATTATCCCCCGGTGCGGTGACTGCAGTCGGCGGTTACAATGGGCAGTGTCGCTATTATCCCCCGGTGCGGTGACTGCAGCCGGCGGTTAGAATGGACAGTGTCGCTATTATCCCACGGTGCGGTGACTGCAGCCGGCAGTTAGAATGGGCAGTGTCGCTATTATCCCCCGGTGCGGTGACTGCAGCCGGCAGTTAGAATGGGCAGTGTCGCTATTATCCCCCGGTGCGGTGACTGCAGCCGGCAGTTAGAATGGGCAGTGTCGCTATTATCCCCCGGTGCGGTGACTGCAGCCGGTAGTTAGAATGGGCAGTGTCGCTATTATCCCCCGGTGCGGTGACTGCAGCCGGTAGTTAGAATGGGCAGTGTCACTATTATCCCCCGGTGCGGTGACTGCAGCCGGCAGTTAGAATGGGCAGTGTCGCTATTATCCCCGGTGCGGTGACTGCAGCCGGCGGTTACAATGGACAGTGTTGCTATTATCCCCCGGTGCGGTGATTGCAGCCGGCAGTTACAATGGACAGTGTCGCTATTATCCCCTGGTGCGGTGACTGCAGCCGGCGGTTACAATGGACAGTGTCGCTATTATCCCCCGGTGCGGTGACTGCAGCCGGCAGTTACAATGGACAGTGTCGCTATTATCCCCCGGTGCGGTGACTGCAGCCGGCAGTTACAATGGACAGTGTCGCTATTATCCCCCGGTGCGGTGACTGCAGCCGGCGGTTACAATGGACAGTGTCGCTATTATCCCCTGGTGCGGTGACTGCAGCCGGCAGTTAGAACGGACAGTGTCGCTATTATCCCCCGGTTACAATGGGCAGTGTCGCTATTATCCCCCGGTGCGGTGACTGCAGCCGGCGGTTAGAACGGACAGTGTCGCTATTGTACACGGTGATTGCAGCCGGCAGCCTTCACAACGTGGTACCGAGGTCTTGCCCAGCGACGGACTTCTCTCCGGATAATGTCAGCGCGTGGGACGGCATGAAGCCCATTGGATAACCATGTACCACAAGGCACATTTCCAGACCATGACCCCTTTAGGTGAAATCTGACCTCTTCCAGCACCTTATGCCAGCGCATGTCCAGCACACCGCCACATAATACTGCAGGCGGGGCTGCTCACAATGCGTCACCTGGAACAGGGTCTTTCAAAGTCTTTACCTTGTGACCCAGTATAAGACATTGACCACAAAAAAAAGCCACCCCATCACCTCTCAATCTCATCCCCACCCAACTCAATGTCTCCCCCCCCAACTCAATGTCTCCCCCCCAACTCAATGTCTCCCCCCCCAACTCAATGTCTCCCCCCCCAACTCAATGTCTCCCCCCAACTCAATGTCTCCCCCCCCAACTCAATGTCTCCCCCCCAACTCAATGTCTCCCCCCCCAACTCAATGTCTCCCCCCCCAACTCAATGTCTCCCCCCCAACTCAATGTCTCCCCCCCCCACGAACTCAATTTCCCCTCCGCCCCCACCCCCCAACTAAATTTCCAGCTCCCCCCCAACTCAATTTCCCCCTCTCCCCCAACTCAATTTCCCCCTCCGCCCCAACTCAATTTCTCTCTCCGCCCCCACCCCAATTTCCCCCCCAACTCAATTTCCCCTCCGCCCCCCCCAACTCAATTTCCCCCTCCGCCCCCCCCAACTAGATTTCCCCCTCCGCCCCCCCCAACTCAATTTCCCCTCCCCCCAACTCAATTTCTCCCTCCGCCCCCACCACCCCAACTCAATTTCCCCCCTCCCCCCCAACTCGATAACCATGTACCACAAGGCACATTTCCAGACCATGACCCGTTTAGGTGAAATCTGACCTCTTCCAGCACCTTATGCCAGCGCATGTCCAGCACACCGCCACATAATACTGCAGGCGGGGCTGCTCACAATGCGTCACCTGGAACAGGGTCTTTCAAAGTCTTTACCTTGTGACCCAGTATAAGACATTGACCACAAAAAAAAGCCACCCCATCACCTCTCAATCTCATCCCCCAACTCAATGTCTCCCCCCCCAACTCAATGTCTCCCCCCCAACTCAATGTCTCCCCCCCAACTCATGTCTCCCCCCCCAACTCAATGTCTCCCCCCCCCAACTCAATGTCTCCCCCCAACTCAATGTCTCCCCCCCCCAACTCAATGTCTCCCCCCCCAACTCAATGTCTCCCCCCCAACTCAATGTCTCCCCCCCCCCACGAACTCAATTTCCCCCTCCGCCCCCACCCCCAACTAAATTTCCAGCTCCCCCCCAACTCAATTTCCCCCTCTCCCCCAACTCAATTTCCCCCTCCGCCCCAAACTCAATTTCTCTCTCCGCCCCCACCCCAATTTCCCCCCCCAACTCAATTTCCCCCTCCGCCCCCCCCAACTCAATTTCCCCCTCCGCCCCCCCCCAACTAGATTTCCCCCTCCGCCCCCCCCAACTCAATTTCCCCTCCCCCCAACTCAATTTCTCCCTCCGCCCCCACCACCCCAACTCAATTTCCCCCCCTCCCCCCCAACTCAATTTCTGGCGCCCAAATAAATCAGTTTTATATTTCTGTATTTTGATTAAAGTCTGGATATTTCTCCTGTGTTTTTCAGTTGCTTAATTACTTGTAACCAACTAAACTCTCCTCCCATGCTCCAAAAAAGTTAACCTCATCTATGCTGGATCAGGGCAGTTTGTTTTTGTTGGTTAAATCCCTTTGTTGTCATATCGCACCCAGCATTGTTACATCTGCAAAGCTATATCCGGTTATACACTTAAATCTTTTCTTTGAAAATGTTACAAATCGGGTTTATATCACGGGTGTTCATTTGCGGTTTATGTTGGACAGCATTGTTTAGTCATTATTCAAAATACCCGACTAACAGCCATTCCAAGCAAAACAAACCCATTCCACGTAGCCGTACACACTAAATTAAGTGTGCACCCTGTGTGGTGCCTGCAACTCTTCTGAACGCTCATGTAGTCATTGGGCACAGAAAGGTTGGGGACCCCCTGACATGGGGTTTATAGGTTCGACTGTAAGCTGCAGTGACACAAGCTTTGAAGACTTCTACAGACGTATTATGACATGAAACATTTGGGAAGAATTGGTCTCTGCCAGTCATTCTGGGACATTTAAATAGAACCGCTTCAGTTTAAGCTTTACAAACAACCACCTTCCAATCCATTCTTAGGAACGTTTTTACCGCAACACATCGGGGTTGGCAAATATTTAAAGTCGATTTTCCTTTTTTACGCTTAGCAATGTAAATTTTCCCCGCTGCTTTCACCCACTCACTTTTCGGCTGCCATGAAGGACACATTTAAAAGAATGATCATGTATTTATGGACTTTTACACTGTGCATTAAGATGGAAGTTATAGAGGTTTGTAAAAGCCATTTCTTCTATCTGCGCCATTCCTTACAGCACAAACACAAAATGAATTGGAGATATCAGCGGTCCCCGGTCCTGATTAATATTATATGGCAACCATTAATCTCCAGCAACCTATATTGCTTTTTCTCCTGACAACCTTCTGCATGCAGCAAAAAGATGCAATACATGCATAAAAGGAGCTCAGGAAACAGGAATATACAGATTCTAATAAAAGGAAAATTCCCACCGCCAGAAAACAAATTCATCCCCGACAACCAAAAAAAATAAAATATATATATATATAACCCGAGCTCTTCTCAAAGCTGTGCAATGCAGCAAGTATAAGCTTATAGGGGACCATGTTATATGGTTTTGAAGCAAAAGGTGCACTGTGTGCTCATTTGCATGTCATTTCCCAGAATCCCTTGCTGCAGTGGAAGTGCTGTGTGCAGACCTGTCTAAGACATGCAGATGAGCATACAGTAATATTTCCATTTGCTATATATATATAGATGCTCCAAGAAGAAATCGATCAGTGCATCCCCAGGGCACGTATATAATCCATTATCTCACGGACGCTGTCCTTGAGTGTGGAGCTCTAATGCCAATTTATTTTCACCCATTAAAGCCGCCCAATCTCTGGTTTAATCCAGGACACTTGTTGTCTGCAAAGGTTTTGTACAGAAGCAAAAATAGGTCAAGATCACCAAAGTGATGTGTCCCA
>NC_134487.1:7978391-8037635 GCF_040206685.1 Ascaphus truei
GGTTTTGTACAGAAGCAAAAATAGGTCAAGATCACCAAAGTGATGTGTCCCTTTAAATGCGGCCGCGCTGATCGCCATTTCAGCGCGTCTTTAATATCGTCCCATGGAAACCTGGCCAGGTCAGCCTTTCACCGTCAATGTTTGTGTGTTGAAATTATACAGATTATTCATCGCGCTATAAGCGGATCGCGTTAGAAATAATGTACAATTGTACAATAAAGTATTTAAGACACCAATAATCGTGTTGTAAAGTATTCATAAATACAAAAATTGGGAGCCACGCTTGCATCGCGTTATAACGGGCTTGAGCTGTACACACACACAACACACACACACACACACACACACAACAGACCATACCTAAAAGAGATAAGATACGTTGTGCATTTCCTTTGACAGTAGAGGTGTCTTTCACAGATTTCCCTTACAACTACCCACTGCTAAAATAACCGAATTAAAGCAAAAAGAAATAACCGCTAATAACCTACTTTGCAATTCTTTCCTGCAGATTCCTATCCACTGGGGAATGCTGTGTGAGTAGCGTAAAGGCACAAAGGAGGTGTTTGTGTATATACTGTATGTATATAGAAAGAAATCTTACTATGCAGACAATTTGCGCCTGCCAGCAGGATGTGTGCAGTAATCGCATTGTCAGCTCTATCCGACGTTCTCATTTATTCAGCAACGGTTTGGGTTTTCTTCACACAAGGAAAATAGCAGGTGTCTGAGCCCATTGTGCCGTTCCCGAGGAAGCCGAATGTTATTTGAAAAGGCTATCTTCTTCTGCCCTCGGCAGCGCAGGAATCTCTGCCTTGTGCCTCTTATTTTAAGGGAATAGGCTTTAATGGCGCTTTGAAGAGGGCCTTTCATTCACTACGCTCCCCCGTGCAATGAATGGAGCGTTAATGTGCATTTCATGCTAGCAAACACGCTAAAAACCCTTTAATGCCTCGTCTGCCAGCCGGACCGGATTACACTCAGCCGCGAGACGGAGGTTCCTCCGGCAGCGTGGCGATATAAAACCACGGGAGCCACTTATTTTGGGCTTCTACGCGGATGTTTCGTGCTGTCTTTTACCGAAGCTAAAAAGGGCTGGTCTGCAGTTTCCCAGAGAACAATGGGGCCAAAGAAAAAAGGACGAGTAGAAAAACAAACTCACAGTGCGGGTTAGGGCTTTCCTGTTTGATTATTTTTTGGGCAACAATTTTAGCAGCGGGGCGACCGATACACGGCAAGAGTTTGGGCGCAAATATAAAAAGCACCAGAGAAAGAGGGGGGAGGGGGGGAGAGAGATACAACAATTGGAAGCAAAACTCACTCTTTGGTAAATACAGTTTTTACTTCTATAAAAAGGTGTAACCTACAAATAACGGCAAATGTGCTGTACAGTACCTCCTCTTTAATACACAGGTCCCCAGGTGTACCCAATAACAAGACACAGAACCAGCCCCATTTACAGCAGGAGAGGAGCGAGCTGGAGGCTGCTATTGCTGCCCGGTACCCTGCGGTGTGATTTTGCATTGTTGCACACTCACCTCACATTCGCCTGCTTTGCTGCTATCACACACTGCACCGTAGCACTTTTTGCTTGTTAGATTATCTTGTGTTGCTTAAGTTAAGTAGGGCTTATTTTGTTCACTGTTTTAGGGGTACTGGGGTAAGGGAAGTACCTCTTGTTCCTTTGGGACAAGGGGGAACGGGCCTGAGGAAGGGGCTTGTCCCCGAAACGTTGCCCCCCTGTTTATTCCCCATTGTGTACCCCCTCTCCCCCCCCCTTTTTTTCTTCACTTCCACATTTTCCCTGTTTTTTTTCTATTTTCTTTAGTGTGTTTTGTTCTGTTGTGTTGGTGTCACTTTGCTCCTTGTCTATAACTTGTGCATTTATTAAATATTCATTTGATTTGGCATTTCCCACTTGTTGCTACTTTTCCTATAGTCAGAGCGTGCTGGAACTATTAGCTGTGTTCGTATCACACCGTTTCAAATGGTCAAAAGGGGGCACAGGTAGCCCCTCGGGGGGGCTGCGGCCTGAGAGTCAGCCTTCAGCCTCATGTTTTGGCGACTGTTTCTCAGTTGATATATAATCCCCTCCCCCCTCGGTACGACCTTACAATGACTCCCCTTTCACATGCCGTGCCACAGTGACCCCATAGAATGCCACCGTCGGCAGGAAGCCTGTGACCCCGCCGGCAGGGAGAGCCTTCTGCTTTGGAAAAGGTTTGATGGGCGATATCAAAACGCTGGTCTATGCAAGAGGATCTGGGAAGAGTTTTACATTTAGGCAGGCGGGGCGTGCGAAGTCCCCAAATCACCAGTCCGCCTTGAAAGTGCAATGCCACGCGTGTTCATGTCAGCCCACGACAGACCAGAGTCATCGAAATGATAGCGGACGGAAGGATTACTACATACTGCTCGTGTCCAACGCATGAAAGTCCATCTCAACTGATCTACCCCAGTGATTCCGAACGGGTGACTCGCGAGGTTCCTCCAAGGGGTGCACCCCCTCCCCCCCATGCAATGCCAAAACTCAGGCGGTATAGTTGTTTCCTGAGCATGCAGAGGGACATTCTTAGTGAGGCCCCAAATCGCACCGCCGTGTGCACTGAGGTGAACGAAGGCGATACAGTCCATGCTCCCGATGCACGGAGGTGCGATCTGGGACCTTACCAAGTGCAAGGCCCCTTCATTTATTTTGGAGAGCAGACCAAACGATGATATCTTCTAGCAGGGGTTTGGGGTGAGGGGTTCTACGCCCCTGGTCTGACTTCAGGTTTTAATGCAGAAAGCATTACCAGGATGGCTGATTAATGACTTGGACAGAGGATACAAAGCGCGGGCGTACGCGGGATACAAGGCGCGGGCGTACGCGGGATACAAAGTGCGGGCGTACGCGGGATACAAAGCGCGGGCGTACGCGTGATACAAAGCGCGGGCGTACGCGGGATACAAAGCGCGGGCGTACGCGGGATACAAAGCGCGGGCGTACGCGGGATACAAGGCGCGGGCGTACGCGGGATACAAAGCGCGGGCGTACGTGGGATACAAAGCGCGGGCGTACGCGGGATACAAAGTGCGGGCGTACGCGGGATACAAAGCGCAGGCGTACGCGGGATACAAGGCGCGGGCGTGCGCGGGATACAAAGCGCGGGCGTGCGCGGGATACAAAGCGCGGGCGTACGCGGGATACAAAGCGCGGGCGTGCGCGGGATACAAGGCGCGGGCGTACGTGGGATACAATGCGCGGGCGTACGCGGGATACAAAGCGCGGGCGTACGCGGGATACAAAGCGCGGGCGTACGCGGGATACAAAGCGCGGGCGTACGCGGGATACAAAGCGCGGGCGTACGCGGGATACAAAGCGCGGGCGTACGCGGGATACAAAGCGCGGGCGTACGCGGGATACAAAGCGCGGGCGTACGCGGGATACAAGGCGCGGGCGTACGCGGGATACAAGGCGCGGGCGTACGCGGGATACAAGGCGCGGGCGTACGCGGGATACAAGGCGCGGGCGTACGCGGGATACAAAGCGCGGGCGTGCGCGGGATACAAGGCGCGGGCGTACGCGGGATACAAAGCGGGGCGTGCGCGGGATACAAAGCGGGGCGTGCGCGGATACAAAGCGCGGGCGTACGCGGGATACAAAGCGCGGGCGTACGCGGGATACAAAGCGCGGGCGTACGCGGGATACAAGGCGCGGGCGTACGTGGGATACAAAGCGCGGGCGTACGCGGGATACAAAGCGCGGGCGTACGCGGGATACAAAGCGCGGGCGTGCGCGGGATACAAGGCGCGGGCGTACGCGGGATACAATGCGCGGGCGTACGCGGGATACAAAGCGCGGGCGTACGCGGGATACAAAGCGCAGGCGTACGCGGGATACAAAGCGCGGGCGTACGCGGGATACAAAGCGCGGGCGTACGCGGGATACAAAGCGCGGGCGTACGCGGGATACAAAGCGCGGGCGTACGCGGGATACAAAGCGCGGGCGTACGCGGGATACAAAGCGCGGGCGTACGCGGGATACAAGGCGCGGGCGTACGGGGGATACAAAGCGCGGGCGTACGCGGGATACAAAGCGCGGGCGTACGCGGGATACAAAGCGCGGGCGTACGCGGGATACAAAGCGCGGGCGTACGCGGGATACCAGGCGCGGGCGTACGCGGGATACAAAGCGCGGGCGTACGCGGGATACAAGGCGCGGGCGTACGCGGGATACAAGGCGCGGGCGTACGCGGGATATAACCGCTTTCTGCTGCACGGTCTTTTATTTAAGGGGGGACTATTGTTACAACAATAATTCTGTGAGTTGCCGTGGGACACACGAGCGCTCTCGCGCTCTCGCGCTCTCGCGCTCTGACAATCTGGAAAACAAAGGGAGGGGGGATTTTTAACCCTTTCACTACAGGCAGGCAGTGGATGCATTGTGTTGGTAGTGAAGGGGCACCTAATAGGAGAGAAAAGCCCTCCCGACGTGTGCCCACCACCTCCCCATGGCCCCAGTGTAGACGAGCGGGTGACAGGGGCGGGTGACAGGGGCGGGTGACAGGGGCGGGTGACAGGGAGAGAGTAGCAGGCGGATCTTTGCCGGTGATTAACTCACAGGCCCAAAAGGAACCGGCGAAAGGGAAACAAAAGTGGCTAAAAATAAATAAAAAGCCTAATTAAAATAAATGTAAATGAGCCGCGAGCTTTCATCACCCGGCAGATGCAGACAATGCTTCGGGCACACGCAGGCGCTTCCTGTTACAGAATCAGGGCTGGAAATATCATCACCAACCAAGGGAAAAGGTTCCTGGTCTGCCCCTCATACCCACACATAACCCCGCCTCCCTCATACCCACACAGCCCCCCCTCCTTCATACCCACACAGCCCCCCCCTCCTTCATACCCACACAGACCCCCCCTCCCTCATACCCACACAGTCCCCCCCTCCCTCATACCCACACAGTCCCCCCCTCCCTCATACCCACACATAACCCCCTCTCCCTCATACCCACACAGCTCCCCCTCATACCCACATACCCCCCTCCCTCATACCCACACAGACCCCCCCCCCCACACTGTCATCACTAGACCCCCCAACCCCAAATTAAATCTCCTGCACCTAACTTCTGTCAATCAGTCTGAAGAGAAATAAGTCTCTCCCTTGCCATTGAACGGCGTGCCGAAAGCGCAGGGTGTGGGCGGGCAGTGCGCCAGCCACACACCGCCAGAACGGCCAATCTAGTGCCCCACAACGCTCTCAAGGGCGCAAAACAGCAGCAGCAAGGAATTGTGGGTCGCCAGATTGCACGGCGGCGCAGATGAAACTGTATAACAGTGCGTGGAACCGGCTTCCTCAGTGCGGATTTAATCACTACTAACGGTAGCGGTTTACGCCTGCGCATTTCTCCGGATCTCCAGCAGGTCAGCTGCTTCTACGCATCGGTTAGAGTTAGACTAACGAAGGCGTCGCTCATTACTTTGCAAGCGAGCGATTCAGCTGCAGATAATAGGACTGACCATCAGTCTCATCGCCAAAAGATGACCACAGCTGGTGAAAAACCTCCCAAAACTTTCCTTTCCTGAGGAAATGTAAAACAAAAAGGTACTTCTTTTCATTGCTTAAAAAACAAAAAAACAATGACTTCAGTGTAACCTGTGAAACCGGCCCCCGGCCCCCGGTCCCTTGTTCTGGGAGGGGCGGTCCCTTTAATACCAGGCTGGCTCTCCGTACGCAGCGGTTGCTCAGTAATAGGCGAGGCATACGGACGCAGCACTGGGCAGCATTTTCAGGTGCAGTTTGTGGAGGCCTCGGATGTCTGAATGCTTTATTCCTGGGGCCGCTGGAGCTCAGTACTCCTGTGCATTGTAAGCTCTTGTGGGCGCCTGCAATTCTGTTGACGGGTCGAACAGTTACTGAGGCTACAAGGCCAGGAAAGGAAGCGGCCGGGGGGGGCAGAGCATTTAGATGGTCAGCTCTAAAAAGGTCCATGTACAGCTCTGCATACACCATCAGCATAATACATTCCGTGTTCCAACATCACTGAACATCTGTGCTGCCAGAGACACCGCAACACAGCTCTGAAGGGGTTAAAATTTACAATGCTTTATAAATAGCATTATAAATAGAAACAACCCCCCTAAAAAAAAAAACCCTGAAATGCTTCCAGTACCGTGCATTGGGAAGATGAGCCGCGAGTGTTTCACATGCAGACAAGAAAGGTTACGTGGTTCGTGTTGGCAAGAATTGACCTTGTTTTCATTAGGGGTAAACAAGCCCTACATTTGAGTAAGCCACAGACGATACACCCCCCCTCCGCGCTGGGACAATGTAACTTCTCCCCAACGGATTTGTCATGAATGAAGTCGAATTTCTCAGTGCAACTTAATTTCACCCACAGCAAATGTTCCCGTGCGACTGGATAGCGGTGCGCCATCTGCTCAGCGACATTAGCATAACGATAGATTATTTCTCATTTTGCAATTTACACAGGCAGGCGGCAGATTCCCTGCGAGACCGAAATACGTCTCCCGTCCCAGCAAGGATGGAACGCGGCTGATATTTAGTGTGTTAAAGGGACAGTTCAGCGAGACCTGGTCCCCACAACTGGACACAGGACCCTAGGGGAGGTCTGACCTGTGATCTATAAAGTGGGATCTGCACCTTTCTCTCGCTAATACCTCCCCCTATACCCCCCCCCCCGACCCCCAACATCCAGCTGCTAATACCCAGGGGCAGATTTCCCAATAGGCCCCGGGGCCTAGGGTGGCAGATTTAAAAAGCCTTGTTTCAAAGTTTGCAAATGTCCGGGTTTCTTAATGTCCATAGAAGGTGGATGGAAACCCAATTGTCAGTCCTGTCTTTTACAACCCAACGACGAAGCAAAGGCGAATTATTCTCATCTACGGTCTACGACTGAGCCACTAAGCCACCCGTGCTGAAGCAGGGGTATCCTTAAAACCTGACCTGTTGGAGGGTTATGGGAGGGTTTGATGACTGGAATGGAGAATGCATAAAGCATCCGTAGTGCCCAAGTACAACCCATTTCGCTAAAAGATCAAACGGTAAAGATTAAATTACCATCAGCTATTTGTATGTCTCTGGTGATTGCCGCGGCAATCCCGCAGACCCCGTTTTTGCCGGGCTCAATGCCTTAGGAATGAACGATGTCACGCAGATACTGGAAATCGTGCTGGAGAGAAGGCGCGGGCAGTTACACGGGAAGGACACGGCAGTTCTGAGTCTGGCAGCACCGGCTGCTGCTCCCAGCTCTGCCTCAGCACGGAGAGCTCTCTCCAGACATGTGAAACGCTGGATTACTGCAGCATCCTGCCCTATTCACGCCTTAGACTTGTTAATACGAATGCCAAGCGCTTAAGACCATGTCAAACCCCTTACTGTTCTTACGCTTTGCCTTATCTCTCCAGCCTTTTTATGTTAAAAACAAAACCGTGCCATTCTGATGGGTTTTTTTCATACACATTTCTATTAAGCCAGCCGTTCGGAAATGCTGGTATGACGACCGAACGCGGTTTAATTACTTGTTTAGATGCACTTTGTAATTATCTCTGCAATTCTAGCACATCTAAAACATCCTTCACAGAAAATAAAGCCGGTTTGCATACAGTAGGGTCTGCATGACGCTAGTGTCCACTGTCGTCCTGGAATCTCAGGGGAGGGGGGGACACGGGTTTAGCTGAAGGTCGGGGGGGGGGAGGACAAGGACACGGGTTTAGCGGAAGGTCGGAGGGGGGGGGGATACGGGTTTAGCGGAAGGTCGGGGGAGGACACGGGTTTAGCGGAAGGTCGGGGGGGCACGGGTTTAGCGGAAGGTCGGGGGGGCACGGGTTTAGCGGAAGGTCGGGGGGACACGGGTTTAGCGGAAGGTCGGGGGGACACGGGTTTAGCGGAAGGTCGGGGGGACACGGGTTTAGCGGAAGGTCGGGGGACACACACTGGTTTAGCGGAAGGTCGAGGGGGGGGACACTGGTTTAGCGGAAGGTCGGGGGAGGACACGGGTTTAGCGGAAGGTCGGGGGGGGGACACTGGTTTAGCGGAAGGTCGGGGGGGGACACGGGTTTAGCGGAAGGTCGGGGGGGCACGGGTTTAGCGGAAGGTCGGGGGGGACACGGGTTTAGCGGAAGGTCGGGGGGGACACACTGGTTTAGCGGAAGGTCGGGGGGGTGGGACACGGGTTTAGCGGAAGGTGGGGGGGGACACGGGTTTAGCGGAAGGTCAGGGGGGAGGGACATGGGTTTAGCGGAAGGTCGGAGGCACACGGGTTTAGTGGAAGGTCGGGGGGGGACACGGGTTTAGCGGAAGGTCGGGAGGGACACGGGTGTAGCGGAAGGTCGGGGTGGCACACGGGTTTAGCGGCAGGTCGGCGGGAAATTGGTTTAGCAGAAGGTCGGGGGGTGGGACACAGGTTTAGCGGAAGGTCGGCGGGGGGGCACAGGGGTTTAGCGGCAGGTCGGCGGGAAATTGGTTTAGCAGAAGGTCGGGGGGTGGCACACGGGTTTAGCGGCAGGTCGGCGGGAAATTGGTTTAGCAGAAGGTCGGGGGGTGGCACACGGGTTTAGCGGCAGGTCGGCGGGAAATTGGTTTAGCAGAAGGTCGGGGGGTGGGACACAGATTTAGCGGAAGGTCGGGGGGGGGGGGGCACAGGGGTTTAGTGGAAGGTCGGGGGGGGTGGGGGAGACACGGGTTTAGTGGAAGGTCGGGGGGGGGGACACGGGTTTAGTGGAAGGTCGGGGGGGTGGGACACAGGTTTAGCGGAAGGTCGGTGGGACACGTCTAGTATTCTGCATAATCCCAAACCGTACCACCATTTCCTACATGAAGCCATTTATATGGCCAGAGAACGCCTCCCGTACCCGGGGAGACCCCCTCCGTACCCGGGGAGACCCCCTCCGTACCCGGGGAGACCACCCTCCGTACCCGGGGAGACCACCCTCCGTACCCGGGGAGACCACCCTCCGTACCCGGGGAGACCACCCTCCGTACCCGGGGAGACCACCCTCCGTACCCGGGGAGACCCCCCTCCGTACCCGGGGAGACCCCCTCCGTACCCGGGGAGACCACCCTCCGTACCCGGGGAGACCACCCTCCGTACCCGGGGAGACCACCTCCGTACCCGGGGAGACCCCCTCCGTACCCGGGGAGACCACCCTCCGTACCCGGGGAGACACCCTCCGTACCCGGGGAGACCACCCTCCGTACCCGGGGAGACCACCCTCCGTACCCGGGGAGACCACCCTCCGTACCCGGGGAGACCCCCTCCGTACCCGGGGAGACCCCCTCCGTACCCGGGGAGACCACCCTCCGTACCCGGGGAGACACCCTCCGTACCCGGGGAGACCACCCTCCGTACCCGGGGAGACCCCCTCCGTACCCGGGGAGACCACCTCCGTACCCGGGGAGACCACCCTCCGTACCCGGGGAGACCACCCTCCGTACCCGGGGAGACACCCTCCGTACCCGGGGAGACCCCCTCCGTACCCGGGGAAACCACCCTCCGTACCCGGGGAGACCACCCTCCGTACCCGGGGAGACCACCCTCCGTACCCGGGGAAACCACCCTCCGTACCCGGGGAGACCACCCTCCGTACCCGGGGAGACCACCCTCCGTACCCGGGGAGACACCCTCCGTACCCGGGGAGACACCCTCCGTACCAGGGGAGACACCCTCCGTACCCGGGGAGACCCCCCTCCGTACCCGGGGAGACCCCCCTCCGTACCCGGGGAGACCACCCTCCGTACCCGGGGAGACCACCCTCCGTACCCGGGGAGACCCCCCTCCGTACCCGGGGAGACCCCCCTCCGTACCCGGGGAGACCACCCTCCGTACCCGGGGAGACCCCCTCCGTACCCGGGGAGACCACCCTCCGTACCCGGGGAGACCACCCTCCGTACCCGGGGAGACCACCCTCCGTACCCGGGGAGACCCCCTCCGTACCCGGGGAGACACCCTCCGTACCCGGGGAGACCACCCTCCGTACCCGGGGAGACCACCCTCCGTACCCGGGGAGACCCCCTCCGTACCCGGGGAGACACCCTCCGTACCCGGGGAGACCCCCCTCCGTACCCGGGGAGACCCCCTCCGTACCCGGGGAGACCCCCTCCGTACCCGGGGAGACCCCCCTCCGTACCCGGGGAGACCACCCTCCGTACCCGGGGAGACCCCCTCCGTACCCGGGGAGACCCCCTCCGTACCCGGGGAGACCCCCTCCGTACCCGGGGAGACCACCCTCCGTACCCGGGGAGACCCCCTCCGTACCCGGGGAGACCACCCTCCGTACCCGGGGAGACCACCCTCCGTACCCGGGGAGACCACCCTCCGTACCCGGGGAGACCACCCTCCGTACCCGGGGAGACCACCCTCCGTACCCGGGGAGACCACCCTCCGTACCCGGGGAGACCACCCTCCGTACCCGGGGAGACCACCCTCCGTACCCGGGGAGACCACCCTCCGTACCCGGGGAGACCACCCTCCGTACCCGGGGAGACCCCCTCCGTACCCGGGGAGACCCCCCTCCGTACCCGGGGAGACCACCCTCCGTACCCGGGGAGACACCCTCCGTACCCGGGGAGACACCCTCCGTACCCGGGGAGACCACCCTCCGTACCCGGGGAGACCCCCTCCGTACCCGGGGAGACCCCCTCCGTACCCGGGGAGACCCCCTCCGTACCCGGGGAGACACCCTCCGTACCCGGGGAGACACCCTCCGTACCCGGGGAGACACCCTCCGTACCCGGGGAGACACCCTCCGTACCCGGGGAGACACCCTCCGTACCCGGGGAGACCCCCTCCGTACCCGGGGAGACCCCCTCCGTACCCGGGGAGACCCCCTCCGTACCCGGGGAGACACCCTCCGTACCCGGGGAGACACCCTCCGTACCCGGGGAGACCCCCCTCCGTACCCGGGGAGACCACCCTCCGTACCCGGGGAGACACCCTCCGTACCCGGGGAGACACCCTCCGTACCCGGGGAGACACCCTCCGTACCCGGGGAGACCACCCTCCGTACCCGGGGAGACCACCCTCCGTACCCGGGGAGACCCCCTCCGTACCCGGGGAGACCCCCTCCGTACCCGGGGAGACACCCTCCGTACCCGGGGAGACACCCTCCGTACCCGGGGAGACACCCTCCGTACCCGGGGAGACCACCCTCCGTACCCGGGGAGACCACCCTCCGTACCCGGGGAGACCCCCTCCGTACCCGGGGAGACACCCTCCGTACCCGGGGAGACACCCTCCGTACCCGGGGAGACCCCCTCCGTACCCGGGGAGACCCCCTCCGTACCCGGGGAGACCCCCTCCGTACCCGGGGAGACCCCCTCCGTACCCGGGGAGACCCCCTCCGTACCCAGGGAGACCCCCTCCTGTTGGTAATTAGGGGAGTTGAATATATTTCTCTCTGCAAAAACAAAAAAAATTCAGGGCACGAAAAAGGTCACCCACCCCAGGAGTGCTCAAATCCAGTCCTCAATAGCCTTCGACAGGTCAGGCTTTTAGGATCTCTCTGCTTCAGCACAGGTGGCTCAATCAGTGGTACCTGTGCTGAAGCAGGTTTCGACCGAGACACTTATTGAGCCCCAATGTTGAAGCAGAGATATCCTGAAAACCTGCCCTGTTAGGGGTTCTTGAGAACAGGACAGGAGAACGCCCGATCTACGCCCCTAGAACCGGAGACTCCATTTCTCAATTCACCTCTGGAAGTCGGGCGAGACGCTGCGCCCGTGGAGTCGCACGCAAACCGGCATCAGCGGAGAACCAAAGCATCGGAAGAACTCCGGGCTGCGCGTTAGAGTATATAACGGTGTATATACGGCGACGAACACGCCGCTCTATTATAAGCTTGGCGCGTCCCTCTGAAAGCAGACCTGTGTAACCCAGGAGTAAGCCGTGCTTTCTGCATTACACCAACCACGCAAAGCTAGCCACCCCCGGTGTGCACACGCTGCAAAGTGGCGGTGAGCACATCCATGTAACTGGCTGGCACAGGAAGCCTGGTGTCACAGCAGCACAATGGGACAGGCAGACGGACGGACTATTCCTCCCTCTGTATACAGAACGGCTGCACAGCTACAATTGTTCCATTTGTGTCTCTGCAGTCCCAGGCCTGGCGGGGGGGGCACTCAGGATCGGAACAATTCAAAAAACCCAAACCTTCCCCAAATCGCAGGAGACAAACTAACCACTAAAAGCTCCGAGCCATCACAGAGCTGTTCCCACTGCCGGTTATTAACATTCACAGACATGCACAGAATCCCAATCCAGCCGCGCTCCGGCTGCCAAGCTGAGAGCGCCGCCCTGCCGGTCCTGGGCGCTCGGGGTGAGCGGGGGTTACACGGAAAGGTGCCCCAGGCTGCCAACGGGATCCGTCCTGGAAAGGGACAGCCGATGAAGTGGGGGGGGGGGGGTGGGGGGGGGGTTACAGGTGGAAGGGTTACAGTAACTATTGATCACACATTATTTTGCAAGTTGAGACCAGATAATAAAATATTCGTCATGTGTATTTAGGTCTCGGGAGCTATGGGGAACGGAGGTTGTGTTTGGGGAGGTGGGGGGGGGGGAGGGGGGGAGTCTGTGTTTGGGGGGGAGAGGGGAGGTTTAAGCCTCCAGGGGGTTTCTATTTGGGATAAATACAGATGTGAGATGATTTCAGTGACTGATTGTTAAATCCCCGCTGCTTGACTCGGGACTGATCCCTGCAGGTTGGAAGATCATGCTGCAATCGCTCCAGTGAGCTCCAGACACAAAAGTGCAGTGTATGCAGTGTATGCAGTGTATGCAGTGTATGCAGTGTATGCAGTGTATGCAGTGTATAGCAAATACAAATATACATCTCTTGTGAGCACATTCACATGTCGCCTGTGACATGCCCTCCCCCATTAGCTCTTGGCATACACTGCTTCCACTGCAGCCAGGGATTCTTTCACTTCGTGTCCATTTTAACACGGAACCCTAAAAGCTTATATCTGCCACATTACGCGGCTTTAAAAATATAATAAAAATATCACTTGTGAGCCCCTTCACCTCTCAGCCGGGGCCGCCGGATTAAGACATTTAGTTGCGTAAAAATTTCTACCTGCGTTTATCCGCAACATTACCCGCCCCACCCTAAAAACCTCCACGCATTACCCTAAGGTTAACCGCCAAAACGTACTCTCTTGTGGAAGTGGCTGGCGTTGGTGGGGACTTGGTCGCAGAGGGACGGGCGCCACAACACGTCCCATTGTGAGGTCTCCAACCCTGCCCTTCCCCATTATCTCTTAGCATACCATGCTAACACTGCAGCCACGGATTCTGGGTAATGGCATGCAAATGAGCACAGCCTAACCTTAGATTGGCATCTCTTTGTGTCAAAATCGAGGGCTGAATATGGTTCTCTGGCATTGGGAAACTCTGATTACGCTCGGGCATCAATACAATACATCAAGCGTCATCCGTGGCCGATACTATACACCTGATACATCAAGCGTCATCCGTGGCTGATACTATACACCTGATACACCAAGCACATCATCCGTGGCTGATACTATACACCTGATACATCAAGCGTCATCCGTGGCTGATACTATACAGCTGATACATCAAGCATCATCCGTGGCTGATACTATACAAGTGATACATAAAGCCTGGCCTAGCTGCAGACGCACTTACCAGAACGCCCTTCCTACCTACCAATTAGATTGTAAGCTCTTCGGAGCAGGGACTCCTTTTCCTAAATGTTACTTTTATGTCTGAAGCACTTATTCTCATGATCTGTTATTTGTATTTGTAATTTATATGATTACCACGTGTATTACTACTGTGACGCGCTATGTACATTAATGGCGCAATATAAATAAAGACATCCATACATTTACACCTGAGGATGTTAATTCAGCAGTCTGCGGTAATCGCCATTTTAAGTTCCCAAAAAATAATCTTCCCGTTCCAACAGTTTTTAGTTTTAAAATAGGAAACTCCGCTCAGGAGATAAAGAATGTGAAATATGACGGGTCGGGGAGCTCTCCCCGGAGCCCGTCCCACGCTAAAGGAACACGCAGCTCTCCCCGGAGCCCGCCCCACGCTAAAGGAACACACGGAGCTCTCCCCGGAGCCCGCCCCACGCTAAAGGAACACGCAGCTCTCCCCGGAGCCCGCCCCACGCTAAAGGAACACACGGAGCTCTCCCCGGAGCCCGCCCCACGCTAAAGGAACACGGAGCTCTCCCCGGAGCCCGCCCCACGCTAAAGGAACACACGGAGCTCTCCCCGGAGCCCGCCCCACGCTAAAGGAACACGCAGCTCTCCCCGGAGCCCGCCCCACGCTAAAGGAACACGCAGCTCTCCCGGAGCCCGCCCCACGCTAAAGGAACACACGGAGCTCTCCCCGGAGCCCGCCCCACGCTAAAGGAACACGCAGCTCTCCCGGAGCCCGCCCCACGCTAAAGGAACACACGGAGCTCTCCCCGGAGCCCGCCCCACGCTAAAGGAACACGCAGCTCTCCCGGAGCCCGCCCCACGCTAAAGGAACACACGGAGCTCTCCCCGGAGCCCGCCCCACGCTAAAGGAACACGGAGCTCTCCCCGGAGCCCGCCCCACGCTAAAGGAACACACGGAGCTCTCCCCAGAGCCCGCCCCACGCTAAAGGAACACGCAGCTCTCCCCGGAGCCCGCCCCACGCTAAAGGAACACACGGAGCTCTCCCCGGAGCCGGTCCCACGCTAAAGGAACACGCAGCTCTCCCGGAGCCCGCCCCACGCTAAAGGAACACACGGAGCTCTCCCCGGAGCCCGCCCCACGCTAAAGGAACACGGAGCTCTCCCCGGAGCCCGCCCCACGCTAAAGGAACACACGGAGCTCTCCCCAGAGCCCGCCCCACGCTAAAGGAACACACGGAGCTCTCCCCGGAGCCCGCCCCACGCTAAAGGAACACACGGAGCTCTCCCCGGAGCCCGCCCCACGCTAAAGGAACACGCAGCTCTCCCCGGAGCCCGTCCCACGCTAAAGGAACACACGGAGCTCTCCCCGGAGCCCGCCCCACGCTAAAGGAACACACGCAGCTCTCCCCGGAGCCCGCCCCACGCTAAAGGAACACACGGAGCTCTCCCCGGAGCCGGTCCCACGCTAAAGGAACACGCAGCTCTCCCCGGAGCCCGCCCCACGCTAAAGGAACACGCAGCTCTCCCGGAGCCCGCCCCACGCTAAAGGAACACACGGAGCTCTCCCCGGAGCCCGCCCCACGCTAAAGGAACACGGAGCTCTCCCCGGAGCCAGCCCCACGCTAAAGGAACACACGGAGCTCTCCCCAGAGCCCGCCCCACGCTAAAGGAACACACGGAGCTCTCCCCGGAGCCCGCCCCACGCTAAAGGAACACACGGAGCTCTCCCCGGAGCCCGCCCCACGCTAAAGGAACACGCAGCTCTCCCCGGAGCCCGTCCCACACTAAAGGAACACGCAGCTCTCCCCGGAGCCCGTCCCACGCTAAAGGAACACACAGAGCTCTCCCCGGAGCCCGCCCCACGCTAAAGGAACACGCAGCTCTCCCAGGAGCCCGCCCCACGCTAAAGGAACACACGGAGCTCTCCCCGGAGCCCGTCCCACGCTAAAGGAACACGCAGCTCTCCCCGGAGCCCACCCCACGCTAAAGGAACACACGGAGCTCTCCCCGGAGCCGGTCCCACGCTAAAGGAACACGGAGCTCTCCCCGGAGCCCGTCCCACGCTAAAGGAACACGGAGCTCTCCCCGGAGCCCGTCCCACGCTAAAGGAACACGCAGCTCTCCCCGGAGCCCGTCCCACACTAAAGGAACACCCAGAGCTCTCCCCGGAGCCCGTCCCACGCTAAAGGAACACGCAGCTCTCCCCGGAGCCCGCCCCACGCTAAAGGAACACACAGAGCTCTCCCCGGAGCCCGCCCCACGCTAAAGGAACACGCAGCTCTCCCCGGAGCCCGCCCCACGCTAAAGGAATACGCAGCTCTCCCCGGAGCCCGTCCCACGCTAAAGGAACACGCAGCTCTTCCCGGAGCCCGTCCCACGCTAAAGGAACACGCAGCTCTCCCCGGAGCCCGCCCCACGCTAAAGGAACACGGAGATCTCCCCGGAGCCCGCCCCACGCTAAAGGAACACGGAGCTCTCCCCGGAGCCCTTCCCACGCTAAAGGAACACGGAGCTCTCCCCGGAGCCCGCCCCACGCTAAAGGAACACGGAGATCTCCCCGGAGCCCGCCCCACGCTAAAGGAACACGGAGCTCTCCCCGGAGCCCGTCCCACGCTAAAGGAACACGGAGCTCTCCACGGAGCCCGTCCCACGCTAAAGGAACACGCAGCTCTCCCCGGAGCCCATCCCACGCTAAAGGAACACGGAGCTCTCCCCGGGGCCCGTCCCACGCTAAAGGAACACGGAGCTCTCCCCGGAGCCCGTCCCACGCTAAAGGAACACGCAGCTCTCCCCGGAGCCCGCCCCACGCTAAAGGAACACACGGAGCTCTCCCCGGAGCCCATCCCACGCTAAAGGAATATGCAGCTCTCCCCGGAGCCCGTCCCACGCTAAAGGAACACACGGAGCTCTCCCCGGAGCCCGTTCCACGCTAAAGGAACACACGCAGCTCTCCCCGGAGCCCGTCCACCGCTAAAGGAACACACGGAGCTCTCCCCGGAGCCCGTCCCACGCTAAAAGAACACGGAGCTCTCTCCGGAGCCCGTCCCACGCTAAAGATACACACGGAGCTCTCCCCGGAGCCCGTCCCACGCTAAAGGAACACACAGAGCTCTCCCCGGAGCCCGTCCCACGCTAAAGGAACACACGGAGCTCTCCCCGGAGCCCGCCCCACGCTAAAGGAACACGCAGCTCTCCCCGGAGCCCGTCCCACGCTAAAGGAACAAGCAGCTCTCCCTGGAGCCCGTCCCACGCTAAAGGAACACAGAGCTCTCCCCGGAGCCCGTCCCACATTAAAGGAACAAGGAGCTCTCCCCGGAGCACGTCCCACGCTAAAGGAACACGGAGCTCTCCCCAGAGCCCGTCCCACGTTAAAGGAACAAGCAGCTCTCCCCGGAGCCCGTCCCACGCTAAAGGAACACGCAGAGCTCTCCCCGGAGCCCGTCCCACGCTAAAGCAACACGCAGCTCTCCCCGGAGCCCGTCCCACGCTAAAGGAACACACGGAGCTCTCCCCGGAGCCCGTCCCACGCTAAAGGAACACGGAGCTCTCCCCGGAGCCCGCCCCACGCTAAAGGAACACACGGAGCTCTCCCCGGAGCCCGTCCCACGCTAAAGGAACACACGGAGCTCTCCCCGGAGCCCGTCCCACGCTAAAGGAACACACGGAGCTCTCCCCGGAGCCCGTCCCACGCTAAAGGAACACGGAGCTCTCCCCGGAGCCTGTCCCACGTTAAAGGAACAAGGAGCTCTCCCCGGAGCCCGTCCCACGCTAAAGGAACACACGGAGCTCTCCCCGGAGCCCGTCCCATGTTAAAGGAACACGGAGCTCTCTCCGGAGCCCGTCCCACGCTAAAGGAACACGCAGCTCTCCCCGGAGCCCGTCCCACGCTAAAGGAACACACTGAGCTCTCCCCGGAGCCCGCCCCACGCTAAAGGAACACGCAGCTCTCCCCGGAGCCCGCCCCACGCTAAAGGAACACGCAGCTCTCCCCTTAGCCCGTCCCACGCTAAAGGAACACGCAGCTCTCCCCGGAGCCCGTCCCACGCTAAAGGAACACGCAGCTCTCCCCGGAGCCTGTCCCACGCTAAAGGAACACACGGAGCTCTCCCCGGAGCCCGTCCCATGCTAAAGGAACACGCAGCTCTCCCCGGATCCCGTCCCACGCTAAAGGAACACACAGAGCTCTCCCAGGAGCCCGCCCCACGCTAAGGGAACACGGGGCTCTCCCCGGAGCCCGTCCCACGCTAAAGGAACACGCAGCTCTCCCCGGAGCCCGTCCCACGCTAAAGGAACACACGGAGCTCTCCCCGGAGCCCGTCCCACGCTAAAGGAACAAGGAGCTCTCCCCGGAGCCCGTCCCACGCTAAAGGAACACACGGAGCTCTCCCCGGAGCCCGTCCCACGCTAAAGGAACACACTGAGCTCTCCCCGGAGCCCGTCCCACGCTAAAGGAACACGCAGCTCTCCCCGGGGCCCGTCCCACGCTAAAGGAACACGCAGCTCTCCCCGGGGCCCGTCTCACGCTGAAGGAACACACGGATCTCTCCCCGGAGCCCGTCCCACGCTAAAGGAACACGGAGCTCTCCCCGGGGCCCGTCCCACGCTAAAGGAACACGGAGCTCTCCCCGGGGCCCGTCCCACGCTAAAGGAACACGCAGCTCTCCCCGGAGCCCGTCCCACGCTAAAGGAACACGGAGCTCTCCCCGGAGCCCGTCCCACGCTAAAGGAACACGGAGCTCTCCCCGGAGCCCGTCCCACGCTAAAGGAACACGGAGCTCTCCCCGGAGCCCGTCCCACGCTAAAGGAACACGGAGCTCTCCCCGGAGCCCGTCCCACGCTAAAGGAACACACGGAGCTCTCCCCGGAGCCCGTCCCACGCTAAAGGAACACACGGAGCTCTCTCCGGAGCCCGTCCCACGCTAAAGGAACACGCAGCTCTCCCCGGAGCCGTCCCACGCTAAAGGAACACGGAGCTCTCCCCGGAGCCCGTCCCACGCTAAAGGAACACACGGAGCTCTCCCCGGAGCCCGTCCCACGCTAAAGGAACACACGGAGCTCTCCCCAGAGCCCGTCCCACGCTAAAGGAACACACGGAGCTCTCCCCGGAGCCCGTCCCACGCTAAAGGAACACACGGAGCTCTCCCCGGAGCCCGTCCCACGCTAAAGGAACACGGAGCTCTCCCCGGAGCCCGTCCCACGCTAAAGGAACACGCAGCTCTCCCCGGAGCCCGTCCCACGCTAAAGGAACACACGGAGCTCTCCCCGGAGCCCGTCCCACGCTAAAGGAACACGGAGCTCTCCCCGGAGCCCGTCCCACGCTAAAGGAACACGCAGCTCTAGCCCGAAGCCCGTCCCACGCTAAAGGAACACGCAGCTCTCCCCGGAGCCCGTCCCACGCTAAAGGAACACACGGAGCTCTCCCCGGAGCCCGTCCCACACTAAAGGAACACGCAGCTCTCCCCGGAGCCCGTCCCACGCTAAAGGAACACGCAGCTCTCCCCGGAGCCCGTCCCACGCTAAAGGAACACACGGAGCTCTCCCCGGAGCCCGTCCCACGCTAAAGGAACACGGAGCTCTCCCCGGAGCCCCTTCCACGCTAAAGGAACACGCAGCTCTCCCCGGAGCCCGTCCATACGCTAAAGGAACACACGGAGCTCTCCCCGGAGCCCGTCCCACGCTAAAGGAACACGGAGCTCTCCCCAGAGCCCGTCCCACGCTAAAGGAACACGGAGCTCTCCCCGGAGCCCGTCCAACGCTAAAGGAACACGCAGCTCTCCCCGGAGCCCGTCCCACGCTAAAGGAACACACGGAGCTCTCCCCGGAGCCCGTCCCACGCTAAAGGAACACGCAGCTCTCCCCGGAGCCCGTCCCACGCTAAAGGAACACCCCCCCGCCCTCACCGCCCTGTAACCAACAGAATGACTTCAGCAAATCAGGACTGTCCCGCTCCGGAGACGGGCAGCGGGCGTTTCTTGGGCAGGGAAGCGGGGTTTGTACCGTCACACCATTAACGGGTATATAGTCCCACTCCACACGGCATTCTGCTTCTGTAATACTTTCTTGGCGTACATGTTGCATCATCACCACCGAGCCCAGAGGCGCAGGCGGCCTTGCGATGTTACAGCTTTCTATTAACCCAATAGGGGCCAAACAAAGCCGCGAGCTCTTCCCGAGAGCAGCAAAGTACACAGGCACAGAGCAGGGCCAGCCGGTAACTCGTTACATAGCCGAATTCCCATGCACCTCGCCAACCCGGACTCAACGGTGAACCCTCAGGTCCAGGCGCATGGCATTTCCATCCTCGGGTACACCGATAACAAGGGGCCTTCAACACAGCCGCCACTGGGGGAAAACATGCCCACCGGCCAAAGGAATGCTAATGTGCACAAGTGGAGACGCGGTTACACTTTCACACAGCCAGCGGACAAAGGGACGCCGGAAGTGAAGGGAAGGGATGGGGCTTTAATGGGATTAGAAGAAGCCTCTGGCAAGCGGCGTGAGATCTCTGGGACATCGTACGAGGCAGGGCGAGGAAACACTGCGCCCCAATGCCAAGAGGGAATTGTTCGGCCCCTACGCGCGCCGCTAAGCACTCGTCACTGCCAGCGAGGTATACGGCGTGGTGTTGTGTAGTTGGACCCTCAGGCATTCCAGGGGTTAAATAAAAATATTCTACTTTTTTTCGCGGTCCATTTTAAGGAGTCACTGAGGTGTCAGTAAAGCCCTTGGGAACATCAAGCCCGGCCACGCTTCAGCAATGCTGCATGGTGTCCCGGCCTTGCTATCATTCAGATCCTCACTATCCTTATCAGTTTGTGTCACAACACTTGTATCTCACGGTGTCAGTTTATCTGGCTTCACTTTCTGTCAGTCTCTTTATTTGGATTCATCTCACTGCAAGAGGCTTCTGTCAAAAGCATGCAGGTGGTGCGGGGGGGTGCGCGGCGGGGGAGAGTGCGAGGCGGGGGGGTGGTGTGTGCGAGGCGGGGGGGTGGTGTGAGCGAGGCGGGGGGGTGGTGTGTGCGAGGCGGGGGGTGGTGTGTGCGAGGCGGGGGGTGGTGTGTGCGAGGCGGGGGGGGGTGGTGTGTGCGAGGCGGGGGGCGGGGTATGGTGTTACACTGCATGGTTCAAGTGAAACGGTTAGTACATTTCAGACCATTATGTACTAAATAATGTTTCCATTATTATAGAACAGTAACATGCCCTTAAATGAATGCACTCAAACAAATAACACCAATTGCAGAAAGGCATCACCTGCTTCCTTAGGCCTCGGCCATGCTCCCTGCTGGCGTGCTAAGGCGCACTGAGGCGCAGGGAAAGCGGGTGCTTTCCCTGGCCTTGCGGTTGCTTACTGCACGCGCTGTCAGCGGGCCGTCAGGGGGCGGGCCGGGGGCGGGCGCGTCACTGGCCGGGGGCGGGCCAGTGACGTCACGGAGCTGGTTCGCCCTCATTGGGTGAACCGCTCACGTAACCGGCCTGTCGCGCCGGCAAGCGGGGGAATTTTAAATTCCCCTAAGACCTGCGCTTCCGCGCGCTTGCGGAAGCATAGGTGAGCTCCTACTAAAGCCGCTCTAATTGCGGCTGTAGGGGCTCAGTGCTCAGTGGGGCCTACACAAACACTAAACAGCCACCTGTGCTGAAGCAGAGATATCCTAAAAACCTGACCTGTTGGAAGGGGGGTGGGGGCGGGTCTCTTAAGGACTGCAGTTGAGAAGCATTGCTGCAACGGATACAAAATAGCGACAGCTTTTATTCTGCATGTTGGAAACGCCAACAATCATGAACCCTTCTACATATACAAGTATTTCATAGCTCATTTTGATTGGTGAAAAAATAGTTAGCCGTGCCCAATTAGCCCAAAAAAAACACAAACGGATTTGATTGTGGGACCCCATTCTGGGCCATCAGAACATGTAATGTTCCAGAATTAGGATTCCTCATTGTAAAGTATATTATTAATGGCGATATTCAATGGAAATCTCTCAGTCACTGCTCACCATTCTCTTATCTGCCACTGTCTGCATGAGAGTATCTATTTCCATCCTACAACTTTAAACCCGCCTTGTACGTCTCCTGGGCCCACCCTAATGTACCAGCCCTTTGGGAAAAGCTGCTCTACACAGATATTGAGGTTTGGGGGGGGGGGAGAGAACACATTGGAGGTTATAAATAGTGTTTGCAGTAAGAACACTGCGCTGAAACGCCAAACTTTTAACACTTGCATCTGTCTCTCTCTGCCCAGGAATAGAGCAGCGTTTCAATCCGAGCGATGGGTGCATCAGGGCTGCGTGTCCATGTCGTGACCTTGGCATCCCTGGCATTCTGCCCTGAGAGAGGCACTTCCAAGGTTACAGACTCCTCTACGTGGAGGCCGACATCTCTGATCTACAGTAACAAAGGAAATGTAGTCCATGTGGACAATAAGTAGGCTAAAGCAGCTAGTCCCCAAGGAGGGAATATCTAGGTTATGAGGAGATGACCAGCCGACTCCCATGTACAGGTCAGCTATTCCCCCTCCCAGCTTCTTCTATCACAGGTCTCTCCTTTCTCTCCAGGTCATCCACTGCCCAACCATCCAGCTGCCCATAACGTACAACTGGTGAAGAAGAGAACGCATCAGCCCAGAAGAGGTCACTTGAGGATTTGACTACAAAACACCAAGGTTATTTGTATTTAGCATTTCTCAGAAATGTAATCTACAGTGCTACGCAAAACCGCAGAATATCCACCCCCCTGCCCCCCCCCCCCCCCCCCACCAACAGTACAGATAAAAAAACACATTGACACAGGGGGCTCATACTGCCAGCTACACCCCCGGCCCCCACACAAAATCTGATTCAGAAATTCTGCAAGGTCATGAAGCTTATCTCTGACAATTAATCTGAAGCCTTCTACTCTCCAACTGCACAGCACCCAAGGGCTCGAAAAGCAGCTGCAGTAAACATCCTACTAATTAAAATACTCCGCCCGGGAAAAGGAGAACCCGACACCAGAGGTCGGCTTCCAACACCCTGAATGTGATCCATACGCACCCAGAAATCCCCACACGCACTCCCCGGCCAGGCCTGCTCAACGCCTCCGGTGTGTGTTTTATAAACCACAATTGTGGCTCTTAAGCCTGAAAAATGTCAATGGCGAAAGCGGCACGTTGGGCTTGTTGTGGACGACCTGGTTACAGACCTTCGGCCACTATACTGCCTGTGATGGGTCACGCTGCTTTGTTGGTAATAGTCTGATGACTATTCATTAAAAGGTTCACGGGAACAAGTATTTCCTAACGGGGAGCACAGTGTGAATAAAGGTTGGGAACCGCTGGTTCCCAAACCAATCAGGATGGGGTAAGAGAGTAGTTGTAGCACCTGCCCACCTGAAACGTACCCAAGCAAAGACGATCCAACTCCGAGCCACGCGATCTCATCTGGTTATCACATCCATTACTTCCCTTTGCCTTCAAAGCAGGGGCGGCCAACTCCAGCGCTCAAAGGCCACCAACAGGTCAGGTTGTAAGGAGATCCCTGCTTCAGCACAGGTGGTTCAGTCTTCAAGTGCACCACCTGTGCTGAAGCAGGGAAACCCTGACCTCTTGGTGGCCTTTGAGGACTGGAGTCCGCCGCCCCTGCTTTATTGGGCGAGGCCGGCATGGATAAACAAAGATAGAGGATTTAAGGGAAGGGAAATGTTTTGACACTTGCACATATTTATGGAGCTGTGCAAATGCGGACACTGAAGAGAATCAAACATTACACAATGTCAAATACAATTTAAAACAAGGTCATTTTCTGATTTAATTAAAATTATTCTTGCATTAAAATTGCTCCCAAAAAACTTACAGGAGGGAGGGTTCTGATCAGGAGGAAAACAGGAAAACAACCTTTTCATTTCAATACAAACTATTTAGTTGGCAAGTGGAAATGCGCCATCCATGTATTCACACAGCGCGCCACCCGTGGGAAGTACACAGTGCACCATCCGTGGGATGTACACTACGCGCCATCCATGTATTCACACAGCGCGCCACCCGTGGGATGTACACAACGCGCCATCCATGTATTCACACAGCGCGCCATCCGTGGGATGTACACAGTGCACCATCCGTGGGATGTACACTACGCGCCATCCATGTATTCACACAGCGCGCCACCCGTGGGATGTACACAACGCGCCATCCATGTATTCACACAGCGCGCCACCCGTGGGATGTACACAACGCGCCATCCATGTATTCACACAGCGCGCCATCCGTGGGATGTACACAGTGCACCACCCGTGGGATGTACACAACGCGCCATCCATGTATTCACACAGCGCGCCACCCGTGGGATGTACACAGTGCACCATCCGTGGGATGTACACTACGCGCCATCCATGTATTCACACAGCGCGCCACCCGTGGGAAGTACACAACGCGCCACCCGTGGGAAGTACACAGTGCACCATCCGTGGGATGTACACTATGCGCCATCCATGTATTCACACAGCGCGCCACCCGTGGGAAGTACACAACGCGCCACCCGTGGGAAGTACACAGTGCACCATCCGTGGGATGTACACTACGCGCCATCCATGTATTCACACAGCGCGCCACCCGTGGGAAGTACACAACGCGCCACCCGTGGGATGTACACAACGCGCCACCCGTGGGAAGTACACAGTGCACCATCCGTGGGATGTACACTACGCGCCATCCATGTATTCACACAGCGCGCCACCCGTGGGATGTACACAACGCGCCACCCGTGGGAAGTACACTACGCGCCATCCATGTATTCACACAGCGCGCCACCCGTGGGAAGTACACTACGTGCCATCCATGTATTCACACAGCGCGCCACCCGTGGGAAGTACACTACGCGCCATCCATGTATTCACACAGCGCGCCACCCGTGGGATGTACACAACGCGCCACCCGTGGGAAGTACACTACGCGCCATCCATGTATTCACACAGCGCGCCACCCGTGGGAAGTACACTACGCGCCATCCATGTATTCACACAGCGCGCCATCCGTGGGAAGTACACAGCGCGCCACCCGTGGGAAGTACACTACGTGCCATCCATGTATTCACACAGCGCGCCACCCGTGGGAAGTACACTACGTGCCATCCATGTATTCACACAGCGCGCCACCCGTGGGAAGTACACTACGCGCCATCCATGTATTCACACAGCGCGCCACCCGTGGGAAGTACACTACGCGCCATCCATGTATTCACACAGCGCGCCACCCGTGGGATGTACACAACGCGCCACCCGTGGGAAGTACACTACGTGCCATCCATGTATTCACACAGCGCGCCATCCGTGGGAAGTACACTACGCGCCATCCATGTATTCACACAGCACAAGTTTGACGCAAGTGAAGGTTTTACACAAGCTCTCAGGAACATCTCAGGTACACGGGGGAAGGAGAGATAGTACTAGGGGGGGAAGGAGAG
Organism: Ascaphus truei; assembly: GCF_040206685.1. NCBI lineage: Eukaryota > Metazoa > Chordata > Amphibia > Anura > Ascaphidae > Ascaphus > Ascaphus truei. The sequence continues at coordinate 8,003,463 of NC_134487.1, forward strand.
ATAGTACTAGGGGGGGAAGGAGAGATAGTACTAGGGGGGGGAAGGAGAGATAGTACTAGGGGGGGGAAGGAGAGATAGTACTAGGGGGGGAAGGAGAGATAGTACTAGGGGGGGAAGGAGAGATAGTACTAGGGGGGGGAAGGAGAGATAGTACTAGGGGGGGGAAGGAGAGATAGTACTAAGGGGGGAAGGAGAGATAGTACTAGGGGGGGGAAGGAGAGATAGTACTAGGGGGGGGAGGAGAGATAGTACTAGGGGGGGAAAGATAGTACTAGGGGGGGAGGAGAGATAGTACTAGGGGGGGAGGAGAGATAGTACTAGGGGGGAAGGAGAGATAGTACTAGAGGGGAAGGAGAGATAGTACTAGGGGGGTGAAGGAGAGATAGTACTAGGGGGGGAAGGAGAGATAGTACTAGGGGGGGGGGAGGAAAGATAGTACTAGGGGGGGGAGGAGAGATAGTACTAGTGGGGAGGAGAGATAGTACTAGGGGGGAAGGAGCGATAGTACTAGGGGGGAAGGAGAGATAGTACTAGGGGGGAAGGAGAGATAGTACTAGGGGGGAAGGAGAGATACTACTAGGGGGGAAGGAGAGATAGTACTACTGGGGAAGGAGACATAGTACTAGGGGGGAAGGAGAGATACTACTAGGGGGGAAGGAGAGATAGTACTACTGGGGAAGGAGAGATAGTACTAGGGGGGAAGGAGAGATAGTACTAGGGGGGAAGGAAAGATAGTACTAGGGGGGAAGGAAAGATAGTACTAGGGGGGAAGGAAAGATAGTACTAGGGGGGAAGGAGAGATAGTACTAGGGGGGAAGGAGCGATAGTACTAGGGGGGAAGGAGAGATAGTACTACTGGGGAAGGAGAGATAGTACTACTGGGGAAGGAGAGATAGTACTAGGGGGGAAGGAGAGATAGTACTAGGGGGGGGAGGAAAGATAGTACTAGGGGGGGGAGAGATAGTACTAGGGGGGGAGGAGAGATAGTACTAGGGGGGGAGGAGAGATAGTACTAGGGGGGAAGGAGAAATACTACTAGGGGGGGAAGGAGAAATACTACTAGGGGGGAAGGAGAGATAGTACTACTGGGGAAGGAGAGATAGTACTAGGGGGGGAGGAGAGATAGTACTAGGGGGGAAGGAGAGATAGTACTAGTGGGGAAGGAGAGATAGTACTAGGGGGGGGAAGGAGAGATAGTACTAGGGGGGGAAGGAGAGATAGTACTAGGGGGGGGAAGGAGAGATAGTACTAGGGGGGGAAGGAGAGATAGTACTAGGGGGGGAAGGAGAGATAGTACTAGGGGGGGAAGGAGAGATAGTACTAAGGGGGGGAAGGAGAGATAGTACTAGGGGGGGAAGGAGAGATAGTACTAGGGGGGGGGGGAGGAGAGATAGTACTAGGGGGGGGGGAAAGATAGTACTAGGGGGGGAGGAGAGATAGTACTAGGGGGGAAGGAGAGATAGTACTAGAGGGGAAGGAGAGATAGTACTAGGGGGGTGAAGGAGAGATAGTACTAGGGGGGGAAGGAGAGATAGTACTAGGGGGGGGGGAGGAAAGATAGTACTAGGGGGGAGGAGAGATAGTACTAGGGGGGAGGAGAGATAGTACTAGGGGGGAAGGAGCGATAGTACTAGGGGGGAAGGAGAGATAGTACTAGGGGGGAAGGAGAGATACTACTAGGGGGGAAGGAGAGATACTACTAGGGGGGAAGGAGAGATAGTACTACTGGGGAAGGAGAGATAGTACTAGGGGGGTAGGAGAGATACTACTAGGGGGGAAGGAGAGATAGTACTACTGGGGAAGGAGAGATAGTACTAGGGGGGAAGGAGAGATAGTACTAGGGGGGAAGGAAAGATAGTACTAGGGGGGAAGGAAAGATAGTACTAGGGGGGAAGGAAAGATAGTACTAGGGGGGAAGGAAAGATAGTACTAGGGGGGAAGGAGAGATAGTACTAGGGGGGAAGGAGCGATAGTACTAGGGGGGAAGGAGAGATAGTACTAGGGGGGAAGGAGAGATAGTACTGGGGGGGGAGGAAAGATAGTACTGGGGGGGGGGAGAGATAGTACTAGGGGGGGAGGAGAGATAGTACTAGGGGGGGAGGAGAGATAGTACTAGGGGGGAAGGAGAAATACTACTAGGGGGGAAGGAGAAATACTACTAGGGGGGAAGGAGAGATAGTACTACTGGGGAAGGAGAGATAGTACTAGGGGGGGAGGAGAGATAGTACTAGGGGGGAAGGAGAGATAGTACTAGTGGGGAAGGAGAGATAGTACTAGGGGGGAAGGAGAGATAGTACTAGGGGGGAAGGAGAGATAGTACTAGGGGGGAAGGAGAGATAGTACTAGGGGGGAAGGAGAGATAGTACTAGGGGGGAAGGAGAGATAGTACTAGGGGGGAAGGAGAGATAGTACTAGGGGGGAAGGAGAGATAGTACTAGGGGGGAAGGATAGTACTAGGTGGGGAAGGAGAGATAGTACTAGGGATGGTACTTTTTCCAACCATTACCCCTCCCCCACCTTCCAGTGCACAGTTGATGCAGGTTGTGGGAAGAAATCCATGAGGGGGTTCCCCGGTTCCCGATAGACCAATTCAACCCTCAATACCACATAAAAAAATTTTTTTTTTAAAGTAAATGGTATATTAATTCTGATCAGCAACGCTCCTTATTTAAGCCACTTCAACCACTGAAAGCAAATACTAGCCACGTGTATGACAAACTGCTGTTGGTGCATGACATGGTATCACAACCTGCAGTATAAAGCATGGCTACTACAAACACCCTGAATGATAAAGCCACATGCTGGGAAGCAGTACCCCCCTTGCATGGGAAGATATCAGCCTCAATCAAAAGAATAGCACGTAATGATCCCCAGCGAGGAGAAGACTGCTGCACAGTATATTGAACTGAAGTTCGCTGCAGAAGTTAAAGTGCCGTGGGCACTGCTATCCGGTCCTTACTGTAGTGCCGACGAGTATGCTAAAACAAATCTGGGGCAATCACCAACAAGACCTGGGTACATGCTGGGTACATGCTGGGTACATGCTGCAACATTTCAGCGACATTTCTGCAGACAGACTAATGGCCCATCGGATTAACAGCGTGGGTCCCTGGCAGTCCCATTCAAATTGAATGGGATGGCCAGGAACCCCTGCTGTGTTAATCTGATGGGCCATTAGTCTCTGCAGAAATGGCACTGAAATGTACCCAGCATGTACCCAGCATGTACCCAGCATGTACCTGAATCTTGTTGGTGATAGCCCCAGATTTTCCAAGGCAAGTTTTAGAATACTCGTCGGCGCACCTGTACATCTTGCTGACAAAATGATAGACACTCTACATACAGAACCTCTCTAGAAGAGATAAGCACTGTACTGGGAGAGACCATCAGGACAGAAAAGATGACATACATTCAGTAATTAGCCCAGCACGCTTGGGTCTTTGCTCAGAAGGCGATTTATTAGGTGATCGACGTTTTGGTACCTGTTGGGGCCTTTATGAAGATCGCTTGCTAAAAGTCCCAATGGGCCACGAAATGTCGATCACCAAATAAATTCAGTTTTGCGCAAAGATACAACAGTGCTGGACTTCTTGCTGAACCTGTGTGCATACAGTACACATGCTTTTTTCCCTAGAGGAAGCCGCAGAACCTGTGATGAAACGCGTCGGGACACAAGGCCACGTCTTCCTGGAGTGCGATCCAGAGGACTAGAGGCGCGTTTGACCTTGGGAAACTTGTTGCTATCCACAGTTTGCTCGGACATTCATCAAGCGTTCCTGAAGCCTTCTGTTACAGCACGTGCAGAACCTCCATAGCTACGATCCGTCCGTGGTGCCGACTGGTAACCCATTGAGATTGATCTCTTCGTGCCACGGTGTGTGTGTTGCGAGTGCATATTGAGTCATGTGCTTGTATTAATTATTTGTAATACTTTGTCACACCATGAAGCGAGCGCTTTTAGATCTTGCATTGGAACATCCAACAAGATTCTGCCCAAGACTTCCACATTTGTCTGCCATTGGATGGGCGGCCTTGGATCCATTTACTCCACTGGGACATTCCCTCATATCCTCCTATATTATGTGTTTCATGTGTTAACACATTAGTTCACACACATTGTGTATTGCATGTTTATTCTAATGATGCTGTTATATTTATAGCACCTTATATTATTCTCACTCGTGACAATTATAGTCACACGTTTTGTTAATTAGTATTTCCCATTTGGTCACTTTACATTTGTTAGCGCTGATTGTTTTTTATTTGTCACAGAGACACACAGAGGCACACAGAGGCACACAGAGGCACACAGAGGCACACAGAGGCACACAGAGGCACACAGAGGCACACAGAGGCACACAGAGGCACACAGAGGCACACAGAGGCACACAGAGGCACACAGAGGCACACAGAGGCACACAGAGGCACACAGAGACACACAGAGACACACAGAGACACGTTTTGTCAGATTCCCATTATAAAAACGTATAAATACAGGGTGAAGTTATAGAGCAAAACGAGCTTCACCCTAAGGCCCGAGGCATGGTCAGCGCTTAGCCGCGCTCATGCTTGTCAAGTGAGCCCCTGTAGCCGCAATGAGAGCGGCTTTAGCAGGAGCTCGCAAACGCTTCCGCAGGCGTGCAGACTTTCACCCGACAGTCAGATTTTAGTTTGAGCGCCGAGTACGCTCACGTGACGCCAAAGCAGCCAATGAAGACGAGGTGAGTGTAGCAGGGGGAGAGATGTGAAGGGGGGGGAAGAGATGTGAAGGGGGGGAAGAGATGTCAAGGGGGGGGAAGAGATGTGAAGGGGGGGGGAAGAGATGTGAAGGGGGGGAAGAGATGTGAAGGGGGGAAGAGATGTGAAGGGGGGGGAAGAGATGTGAAGGGGGGGAAGAGATGTGAAAGGGGGGAAGAGATGTGAAGGGGGGGGGGAGAGATGTGAAGGGGGGGAAGAGATGTGAAGGGGGGGAAGAGATGTGAAGGGGGGGAAGAGATGTGAAGGGGGGCGAGATTGCCTGCCAGCGGGGTGAGTTGCTACTCACCTTTCTTAGGCTGCGTCCATACTCTAGCCTCACGTGCTGAGTCGCGCTCACGCTGTGCCTCGCCAGCACCAGCAGGAGCTTCTGCCTGGCCGGCGAGGCAGTGAGCGCCTTGCGAGGCGGGTGGGTAGGGAGATGGACCAAGGGGATAATATGGTGCTCGGGGGGGGGGGGGAGTGGCCTCCCGCCCACCTCGCAAGGCGCTCACTGCCTCGCTGGGCCAGGCCAGGTAGAAGCTCCTGCTGGCGCGGCCCAACGTGAGCGCGACTCAGCACGCGAGGCTAGAGTAAGGACGCAGCCTAAGGAAGGTGATCCTGAATCGGAGGTTGTGTCCTCACATTGTCACCTAAAACCCGGACCATCTCCGTTTGCATTTGCCACTTGAGAAAGTCGTCGAATTGTAAATCAAAATGGACATTTCTTTATCCGCTTAGAGCTTCACAGCAGGCGCTATGAATTTTGGCGCAGGATATCGTGTCCCGAATCTGGACATAACCCGATTACAATTAGCCGGCTTTCTCAAGGCTGCCCGCAAATTCATAGCCCTGTTGTAAATCCCTAAACAGATACAAACGTAGTTATCGAACCCATGAAACCGCCCTCGTGCTACCCCCACCCCCCTCAGGAGGCACTCCTGGAAGATTGTCACCCTAAGCAGATCCCTCCCACAAGATGTGATTGGACGGCACATCGCGCTGTGACCACACAGCATTTCCCGTCTCGAATACCTGCTTAGTGCTGCAACGTACTAACTACCCCCGATGTCCTGTATAGAGGCGAGATCGTAGGCCTCCCGTGTTACTGCGGCCGGGAGGGTCGCGTCTGATGCTTAACTTCCATTTTCTCAGAAACGCCGCCCCCACTCCGCCGCCGCCGGACCACCTCCCCCACCCCCACCCCGCCACCCTCACAGTATATATATAAAAAAAAATACCAAATAAACACATGCATTAGAAACTTATGTTTGAGCCTAACAGAGCGGTCTCAAACTCAGTCCTCAAGGGCCACCAACAGGCCAACTTTTATGGATACCCCTGCTTCAGCACAGGTGGCTCAGTCTCTGCTTCGGTACAGGGGGCTCAATTTTCAATGAACCACTGACTGAGCCCCCTGTGCTGAAGCAGGGATATCCATAAAAGCTGGCCTGCAGGTGGCCCTTGAGGACTCCATTTGAGACCCCCTGGTCTAACAATATAAGAGATCAACGCATAGAGACATCTGGAAGGAGAGGGGGGGGGGGGCACATTACTGCCCTGCGCCTTAACGGGACCCTGCTCTGCAATCTATCCGGTCTCCACATATGCCACCGTGTGGGAATAAATCCCGTTACCCAATCATTGGGGTGCGCCACTCTCCCTTTCATTCACCCCCACCCTCCCAGACTCAAAACTCCCCAATGTCAACCACCCCGAGGGGAAACTTTAACGCACTCAAAACGCACCTGCCACTCGTTTGGCCGTGGAGGGGTTAAGGATGGACATGCCAAGCATTTCTCCAGGACAAGTGAATCGGTTACTGGCTTCATACCATCGCCCTGCCCTCCTGCAGCCCACCCGTGCCCTCCTGCAGCCCACCCGTGCCCTCCTGCAGCCCACCCGTGCCCTCCTGCAGCCCACCCGTGCCCTCCTGCAGCCCACCCGAGCTGTCCTAGTGTCACTCTGCTCCCGCTAATGTGTTACGAGAGCAGCAATCCAGGACCCCACTAATTCGGCGGTGAAATGACAGCCGTTTACTGTATTTTCTGTATGCCACTTGGTAGTAATCTCTGCCTGTCAACTAGCAGCTAATTCAAACAGTATTTACATGTAAAGCAGGGAGCGGGGGAGCTTTGGATTGAATCTAACGTGCGCTCAGTTCCTCGGGGACCGAAATTAAGGGTCGCGTGTGCGAGTTATATGCAGCAATCTGTGCCAACGCTTTCCCCTCGCGTTACTCAGCCGCTCCCGTACACGCATCGGAACGCGGTGCAAAGCCAGGTTACGGGACCCGGCAATGAACTCGCTGGGCGCTGCTCGCAATAACCGCCTGCCTAAGAAAACACTAATAGTTAAGAGTTGAAAGTAACAGCCTCCATGTGTCGTTTGTAAGAACGTTCTCTAGTTCACACGACAGGTATTCCCAGAAACAAAGACGCAGGTATATCGTTACTTACATAGCACCATCAATGTACGTAGCGCAGTACGGCTGTAATATGCGTGACAGAATGGGGATACACGCTTCATACAAAAAGTAACACTAGGCAAAGGAGTCCCTGCTCAAGGAGCTTACAATCTAAGTGGCAAGTCAGGAGAACTTGGACAGTAGGAGGGCGTTCTGGTAAGTGCGTCTGCAGGGGGCCACGTCCGTGCATGAGGTGTATAATATCAGCCACGGAGCTACTCATACTATTCAGTAAAGAGGTGTTTTTTTTAAGGTGGGCCTTAAAGGTGGATAGAGAGGGTGCTAGTCGGGTACTGAGGAGAAGGGCATTCCAGAGGTGCGGGGCAGTCAGTGAGAAGGGTTTAAGGCGGGAGAGGGCTTTAGATACAAAGGGGGTAGAAAGAAGACATCCTTGAGCAGAACAAGAGTCAGGATGGTGCATAGCGAGAAATTAGGGCTGAGATGTAAGGAGCGGCAGAGGGGGGTATATCCTTCAACAAATAAGTATTGGATAACCCAGGGGTGTGCAAAGTTTTTAACTTGCACGACGCACTGCCTGCTTACTTCCCAGCTTGCCCCCCCCCCCCCAATCTCCTCGGCACCAAATGCCGTTGCGGGGTCACGTAACCCCGCGGCGTCATGTGACGCCGGTTACCATGGCCAGGTAGGAGAAGCTGCAGAGGCCTTGCGCCGGTCGCGGTTTAAATGCCTTGGGGGCAAGAGAGCGGGACATCTGTAGCCACCGCGCCCCCCCTCTCCCCCCCACCATGAAATTCTCCCGCCCCCCATTTTGCGCACCACTGGGATAACCAATAACCACAATTTTTTTTTTTTAAATAAAACCATTTACATTTTAGAATCTTTAGGCCAGTCACAAAATCCTTAAACAGAACCACTTAGCGCACCATCACGCAAGAAAAATGCCGTCCTTTAATGAAGTCCCGCGAGTTCTCAGCACCACAAATACGATGCACAGGCACAGTGCCGTACCCCAAAATAGCAGCTTATCAGGAGTACCAATCCCTGGCGTTGCAGGGCGATTGCGCCGTTTGCAGTACCCATGTGCAGGATTAGAATGGCCGTGTATACCGCACGTGATCACGGGAACGCCTGGGGGTGGAATTAAGGACATGCTGGTTCCTTGCAACGGTTTAGGTATGACACACTCCCTCTTCCCCAGCACAGGAAAAGGGGGAGAAATCCAAATCGCGGGTGGATGTCTCCTTCCTAACCAAGGAGTAACGTACCCGGGGGGCGGGGGGCACGTGGCTCCTGTTCTGGTTCATTTTAAACACTCCAGAATGAAGCAGCTATATTTCTACTAAACCAGGGTAACGGAACTCGTGGCCTCGCTTCAGAGAAGCCACGGTTATCCCAACGTTTCGGGAGCCGGGTCTGGAATATGTTTAAATAAACGTTACTGATAGATATACAGATATAGCAGACACATCGTGTTCTATCTATACCCCTGCAGACGCACTTACCAGAACTCCCTCCTACTGTCTCTGTACGTTCTCCCTACCTACCAATTAGACTGTAAGCTCCTCGGGGCAGGGACTCCTCTTCCTTAAAGTTACTTTTATGTCTAAAGCACTTATTCCCATGACCTGTTATTTATATTATCTGTTATTTATTCGATTACCACGTGTATTACTACTGTGAAGCGCTATGTACATTAATGGCGCGATATAAATAAAGACATACAATACAATATATATCTTCAGTAAAGATTACACACAGAAATTACATACACACATAATATATATATACATACACACATACAGAGATTGCACATATATAAACATCTCTATATATAGTTCAGCACTTCTGCTACAAAATGGCAAGTCTTTTATGCTGACTTAATTGGCCGCACAATGAAGCAGGGAACACGGATTCCTCCAGGCAAAGCCGTATAATAAAGCTAACGCTGCTCACCCGCAGCAAGCTGCTATCGACATGTTGTAGGTGTGCACAGTGACAGGTATTGACACCGCAGACCAGGGGGGCGGCAAGTGCTGAATCGCCCGAAACGGAAACCGCGTCGCACTAAACCCCGCGTCTCCAAATCACAGGCTCAACCTCCGAGCAGGAAAACCTTCTGCCCTTCACATCCCACCCTGCCTGCGGGGGGCAGAGCCGCTGTGTTGCCACGGTTTGGTACAGCCATAAAAAGGTGGCAAACAGCAACCAATAAATATATTCAGGATACCTGCAGTGTCGGCACCTGGAGAGTGCAGATCAGGGGCGGCACCAACACGTCAGGATGTAAGCATATCCCTGCTTCAGCACAGGTGGTGCAGTCAAAGACGGAGCCACGGATTGAACCTGAAGTCGGGATATCCTAAAAACCTGGCCTGTTGGTGGCCCTTGATGACTGGGGTTGAGCCTTCCTGGTGTAGGCCTTTGTGAATGACAAAGCTTTATATTTTGGGCCTATATTGATGGGCTTATGAAACCAGCACACATTGGGTGTACGCAACATCGATATTAGCGCAGATTTCTCGGGCATGCGGTATAAAAAGGGGCAGTATTGGTGCAGGTTATAAAGCGACAGAAATGCACACAAATCTAAAATGTACAAAAAGAGCAATATAAAAACGGTCTATATTTATATAGCGCCATCAATGTACGTAGCGCGTCACAGCAGTAATACGCGGGACAATCATACAAATAACACAATACAAATCACACAAAGGGAGAAGTGCTTCAGACACAACAGTAACATTTTGGAAAGGGAGTCCCTGCTCCGAAGAGCTTACAATCTAATTGGTTGTTAGGAAGGACGTATAGGGACAGTAGGAGGGCGTTCTAGTAAGTACATCTGCAAAGGGCCAAGGTTTATGTATACGGTGAAAAACTATCACTCAGAGCTACTGATATGCTTCCTTAAGCAGGTGTGTTTTGAGGTGGGTCTTAAAGGTGGATAGAGAGGGCGCTAGTCGGGTATTGAGGGGAAGGGCATTCCAGAGGTGCGGGGCAGTAAGTGAGAAAGGTTTAAGGTGGGAGAGAGCTTTAGATACAAAGGGGGTAGAGAGAAGACATCCTTGAGCAGAACGTAAGAATCGGGATGGTGCATAGTGAGAAATTAGGGCAGAGATGTAAGGAGGGACAAAAGAGTGTAAAGCTTTAAAAGTGAGGAGAAGAATTGAGTGCGAATGTGGGATTTGATCGGAAGCCAGGAGAGGGATTTCAGCAGGGAAGATGCCGACACAGATTTAGGAAAGAGTAGAGTGATTCTGGCAGCAGCGTTTAGGATAGATTGTAGGAGAGGCAGGTGAGAGGCAGGAAGGCCGGACAGCAGGAGGTTACAGTAATCGAGGCGGGAGAGAATGAGGGCCTGAGTCACAGTTGTTGCAGTCGAATAGAGGAAAGGGCGTATCTTTGTTATATTGCGGAGGAAAAAGCGACATGTTTTGGCTACCTTTTGAATGGGAGAATGTGCAGATTAAGTCACAGAACAATCTCGGGGTCATAGATGTGAAGGGAAGAATGGGGTTTCATTCATTAAAGATTACAGAAAAGCCATAAAAACAGAAACCTACAGGTGCTGCCAGATTCCGACGATGGAGTCCTCTCCCCATGCGGAAACCACAGAAAGTATCCAGAAAAGATGAAGCGGATATTGACATTTGTATTGATCTCTATTGTGTTGTACAGCGGTCTTTATTCCAAGGTCCTTCTTCACGGTTTCTTCCCCAAGTGCAGGAGAGAGGCACAAGTGATACAAGAACACGGTGCATGGAAGAGCAAACAGAAGGACCGCTTAGAGATGGAAGCCAAAAACATAACCACATATTGTATAACTGGAATATCACAGAAAGCAACGTTAACCTGGGGAGGGTCCGAGGCGCTCCTCCGGAGCCAACAAAGAGTCAGGTTCCCTGGGTAATTCATACCCAAGCGGGTGGTCTTGTATACAATATACCAGATTTCCTTGATCTAAACGCACCTTTATTCACATTTTAACATGTCTGAAATTTAGAATCGATGTCGCTGAAAAAATACGAAGCTGCAGTGAGGAGGGCTGCTGGAGTACCGGGCGGGCGGGAAGCCAGAGCCGACGCAGTGAGGGCAGCTGGAGTACCGGCCGGGCGGGAAGCCGGAGCCGACGCAGTGAGGAGGGCAGCTGGAGTACCGGCCGGGCGGGAAGCCGGAGCCGACGCAGTGAGGAGGGCAGCTGGAGTACCGGGCGGGCGGGAAGCCAGAGCTGACGCAGTGAGGGCAGCTGGAGTACCGGCCGGGCGGGAAGCCGGAGCCGACGCAGTGAGGAGGGCAGCTGGAGTACCGGCCGGGCGGGAAGCCGGAGCCGACGCAGTGAGGAGGGCAGCTGGAGTACCGGCCGGGCGGGAAGCCGGAGCCGAAGCAGTGAGGAGGGCAGCTGGAGTACCGGCCGGGCGGGAAGCCGGAGCCGACAGTGAGGAGGGCAGCTGGAGTACCCGCCGGGCGGGAAGCCGGAGCCGACAGTGAGGAGGGCAGCTGGAGTACCGGCCGGGCGGGAAGCCGGAGCCGACAGTGAGGAGGGCAGCTGGAGTACCGGCCGGGCGGGAAGCCGGAGCCGACGCAGTGAGGAGGGCAGCTGGAGTACCGGCCGGGCGGGAAGCCGGAGCCGATGCAGTGAGGAGGGCAGCTGGAGTACCGGCCGGGCGGGAAGCCGGAGCCAACGCAGTGAGGAGGGCAGCTGGAGTACCGGCCGGGTACACTGCAGTGACACTGGGTATATATACAGCATCTGTACCTCACTACACTGCAGTGACACTGGGTATATATACAGCATCTGTACCTCACTACACTGCAGTGACACTGGGTATATATATACAGCATCTGTACCTCACTACACTGCAGTGACACGGGGTATATATACAGTATATGTACCTCACTACACTGCAGTGACACTGGGTATATATACAGCATCTGTACCTCACTACACTGCAGTGACACTGGGTATATATACAGCATCTGTACCTCACTACACTGCAGTGACACTGGGTATATATACAGCATCTGTACCTCACTACACTGCAGTGACACTGGGTATATATACAGCATCTGTACCTCACTACACTGCAGTGACACTGGGTATATATACAGTATCTGTACCTCACTACACTGCAGTGACACTGGGTATATATACAGCATCTGTACCTCACTACACTGCAGTGACACTGGGTATATATACAGTATATGTACCTCACTACACTGCAGTGACACTGGGTGTATATACAGTATCTGTACCTCACTACAATGCAGTGACACTAAGTATATATACAGCATCTGTACCTCACTACACTGCAGTGACACTGGGTATATATACAGCATCTGTACCTCACTACACTGCAGTGACACTGGGTGTATATATACAGCATCTATACCTCACTACACTGCAGTGACACTGGGTGTATATATACAGCATCTGTACCTCACTACACTGCAGTGACACTGGGTATATATACAGCATCTGTATCTCACTACACTGCAGTGACACTGGGTATATATACAGCATCTGTACCTCACTACACTGCAGTGACACTGGGTGTATACAGTATATACAGCATCTGTACCTCACTACACTGCAGTGACACTGGGTATATATACAGCATCTGAACCTCACTACAATGCAGTGACACTGGGTATATATACAGCATCTGTACCTCACTACACTGCAGTGACACTGGGTGTATATATACAGCATCTGTACCTCACTACACTGCAGTGACACTGGGTATATATACAGTATCTGTACCTCACTACACTGCAGTGACACTGGGTATATATATACAGCATCTGTACCTCACTACACTGCAGTGACACGGGGTATATATACAGTATCTGTACCTCACTACACTGCAGTGACACTGGGTATATATACAGTATCTGTACCTCACTACACTGCAGTGACACTGGGTATATATACAGCATCTGTACCTCACTACACTGCAGTGACACTGGGTATATATACAGCATCTGTACCTCACTACACTGCAGTGACACTGGGTATATATACAGCATCTGTACCTCACTACACTGCAGTGACACTGGGTATATATATACAGCATCTGTACCTCACTACACTGCAGTGACACGGGGTATATATACAGTATATGTACCTCACTACACTGCAGTGACACTGGGTATATATACAGCATCTGTACCTCACTACACTGCAGTGACACTGGGTATATATACAGCATCTGTACCTCACTACACTGCAGTGACACTGGGTATATATACAGCATCTGTACCTCACTACACTGCAGTGACACTGGGTATATATACAGCATCTGTACCTCACTACACTGCAGTGACACTGGGTATATATACAGTATCTGTACCTCACTACACTGCAGTGACACTGGGTATATATACAGCATCTGTACCTCACTACACTGCAGTGACACTGGGTATATATACAGTATATGTACCTCACTACACTGCAGTGACACTGGGTGTATATACAGTATCTGTACCTCACTACAATGCAGTGACACTAAGTATATATACAGCATCTGTACCTCACTACACTGCAGTGACACTGGGTATATATACAGCATCTGTACCTCACTACACTGCAGTGACACTGGGTGTATATATACAGCATCTATACCTCACTACACTGCAGTGACACTGGGTGTATATATACAGCATCTGTACCTCACTACACTGCAGTGACACTGGGTATATATACAGCATCTGTATCTCACTACACTGCAGTGACACTGGGTATATATACAGCATCTGTACCTCACTACACTGCAGTGACACTGGGTGTATATATACAGCATCTGTACCTCACTACACTGCAGTGACACTGGGTATATATACAGCATCTGAACCTCACTACAATGCAGTGACACTGGGTATATATACAGCATCTGTACCTCACTACACTGCAGTGACACTGGGTGTATATATACAGCATCTGTACCTCACTACACTGCAGTGACACTGGGTATATATACAGTATCTGTACCTCACTACACTGCAGTGACACTGGGTGTATATATACAGTATCTGTACCTCACTACAATGCAGTGACACTGGGTATATATACAGTATATGTACCTCACTACACTGCAGTGACACTGGGTGTATATATACAGTATCTGTACCTCACTACAATGCAGTGACACTGGGTATATATACAGTATCTGTACCTCACTACACTGCAGTGACACTGGGTATATATACAGCATCTGTACCTCACTACACTGCAGTGACACTGGGTATATATACAGCATCTGTACCTCACTACACTGCAGTGACACTGGGTGTATATATACAGCATCTATACCTCACTACAATGCAGTGATACTGGGTATATACTGTATACAGCATCTGTACCTCACTACACTGCAGTGACACTGGGTATATATACAGCATCTGTACCTCACTACACTGCAGTGAGGGTGTATATATACAGCATCTGTACCTCACTACACTGCAGTGACACTGGGTATATATACAGCATCTGTACCTCACTACAATGCAGTGACACTGGGTATATATACAGTATCTGTACCTCACTACAGTGCAGTGACACTGGGTATATATACAGTATCTGTACCTCACTACACTGCAGTGACACTGGGTATATATACAGCATCTGTACCTCACTACACTGCAGTGACACTGGGTATATATACAGCATCTGTACCTCACTACACTGCAGTGACACTGGGTATATATACAGCATCTGTACCTCACTACACTGCAGTGACACTGGGTATATATACAGCATCTGTACCTCACTACACTGCAGTGACACTGGGTATATATATACAGCATCTGTACCTCACTACACTGCAGTGACACTGGGTGTATATACAGCATCTGTACCTCACTACACTGCAGTGACACTGGGTATATATACAGTATATGTACCTCACTACACTGCAGTGACACTGGGTATATATACAGCATCTGTACCTCACTACACTGCAGTGACACTGGGTATATATACAGCATCTGTACCTCACTATACTGCAGTGACACTGGGTGTATATATACAGTATCTGTACCTCACTACACTGCAGTGACACTGGGTATATATACAGCATCTGTACCTCACTACAATGCAGTGACACTGGGTATATATACAGCATCTGTACCTCACTACACTGCAGTGACACTGGGTGTATATACAGCATCTGTACCTCACTACACTGCAGTGACACTGGGTATATATACAGCATCTGTACCTCACTACACTGCAGTGACACTGGGTATATATACAGCATCTATACCTCACTACACTGCAGTGACACTGGGTGTATATACAGCATCTGTACCTCACTACACTGCAGTGACACTGGGTATATATACAGCATCTGTACCTCACTACACTGCAGTGACACTGGGTATATATACAGTATCTGTACCTCACTACACTGCAGTGACACTGGGTATATATACAGCATCTGTACCTCACTACACTGCAGTGACACTGGGTATATATACAGCATCTGTACCTCACTACACTGCAGTGACACTGGGTATATATACAGCATCTGTACCTCACTACACTGCAGTGACACTGGGTATATATACAGCATCTGTACCTCACTACACTGCAGTGACACTGGGTATATATACAGCATCTGTACCTCACTACACTGCAGTGACACTGGGTATATATATACAGCATCTGTACCTCACTACACTGCAGTGACACTGGGTATATATACAGTATATGTACCTCACTACACTGCAGTGACACTGGGTGTATATACAGTATCTGTACCTCACTACAATGCAGTGACACTAAGTATATATACAGCATCTGTACCTCACTACACTGCAGTGACACTGGGTATATATACAGCATCTGTACCTCACTACACTGCAGTGACACTGGGTGTATATATACAGCATCTATACCTCACTACACTGCAGTGACACTGGGTGTATATATACAGCATCTGTACCTCACTACACTGCAGTGACACTGGGTATATATACAGCATCTGTATCTCACTACACTGCAGTGACACTGGGTATATATACAGCATCTGTACCTCACTACACTGCAGTGACACTGGGTGTATATATACAGCATCTGTACCTCACTACACTGCAGTGACACTGGGTATATATACAGCATCTGAACCTCACTACAATGCAGTGACACTGGGTATATATACAGCATCTGTACCTCACTACACTGCAGTGACACTGGGTGTATATATACAGCATCTGTACCTCACTACACTGCAGTGACACTGGGTATATATACAGTATCTGTACCTCACTACACTGCAGTGACACTGGGTGTATATATACAGTATCTGTACCTCACTACAATGCAGTGACACTGGGTATATATACAGTATATGTACCTCACTACACTGCAGTGACACTGGGTATATATACAGCATCTGTACCTCACTACACTGCAGTGACACTGGGTATATATACAGTATCTGTACCTCACTACAATGCAGTGACACTGGGTATATATACAGTATCTGTACCTCACTACACTGCAGTGACACTGGGTATATATACAGCATCTGTACCTCACTACACTGCAGTGACACTGGGTATATATACAGCATCTGTACCTCACTACACTGCAGTGACACTGGGTGTATATATACAGCATCTATACCTCACTACAATGCAGTGATACTGGGTATATACTGTATACAGCATCTGTACCTCACTACACTGCAGTGACACTGGGTATATATACAGCATCTGTACCTCACTACACTGCAGTGAGGGTGTATATATACAGCATCTGTACCTCACTACACTGCAGTGACACTGGGTATATATACAGTATCTGTACCTCACTACACTGCAGTGACACTGGGTATATATACAGCATCTGTACCTCACTACACTGCAGTGACACTGGGTATATATACAGCATCTGTACCTCACTACACTGCAGTGACACTGGGTATATATACAGCATCTGTACCTCACTACACTGCAGTGACACTAAGTATATATACAGCATCTGTACCTCACTACACTGCAGTGACACTGGGTGTATATATACAGCATCTGTACCTCACTACACTGCAGTGACACTGGGTATATATACAGCATCTGTACCTCACTACACTGCAGTGACACTGGGTATATATATACAGCATCTGTACCTCACTACACTGCAGTGACACTGGGTGTATATACAGCATCTGTACCTCACTACACTGCAGTGACACTGGGTATATATACAGTATCTGTACCTCACTACACTGCAGTGACACTGGGTATATATACAGTATATGTACCTCACTACACTGCAGTGACACTGGGTATATATACAGCATCTGTACCTCACTACACTGCAGTGACACTGGGTATATATACAGCATCTGTACCTCACTACACTGCAGTGACACTGGGTGTATATATACAGTATCTGTACCTCACTACACTGCAGTGACACTGGGTATATATACAGCATCTGTACCTCACTACAATGCAGTGACACTGGGTATATATACAGCATCTGTACCTCACTACACTGCAGTGACACTGGGTGTATATACAGCATCTGTACCTCACTACACTGCAGTGACACTGGGTATATATACAGCATCTGTACCTCACTACACTGCAGTGACACTGGGTATATATACAGCATCTATACCTCACTACACTGCAGTGACACTGGGTGTATATACAGCATCTGTACCTCACTACACTGCAGTGACACTGGGTATATATACAGCATCTGTACCTCACTACACTGCAGTGACACTGGGTATATATACAGTATCTGTACCTCACTACACTGCAGTGACACTGGGTATATATACAGCATCTGTACCTCACTACACTGCAGTGACACTGGGTATATATACAGTATCTGTACCTCACTACACTGCAGTGACACTGGGTATATATACAGCATCTGTACCTCACTACACTGCAGTGACACTGGGTATATATACAGCATCTGTACCTCACTACACTGCAGTGACACTGGGTATATATACAGCATCTGTACCTCACTACACTGCAGTGACACTGGGTATATATACAGTATCTGTACCTCACTACACTGCAGTGACACTGGGTGTATATACAGCATCTGTACCTCACTACACTGCAGTGACACTGGGTATATATACAGTATCTGTACCTCACTACACTGCAGTGACACTGGGTATATATACAGTATCTGTACCTCACTACACTGCAGTGACACTGGGTATATATACAGCATCTGTACCTCACTACACTGCAGTGACACTGGGTATATATATACAGCATCTGTACCTCACTACACTGCAGTGACACTGGGTATATATACAGCATCTATACCTCACTACACTGCAGTGACACTGGGTATATATACAGCATCTGTACCTCACTACACTGCAGTGACACTGGGTATATATACAGCATCTGTACCTCACTACACTGCAGTGACACTGGGTATATATATACAGCATCTGTACCTCACTACACTGCAGTGACACTGGGTATATATACAGCATCTATACCTCACTACACTGCAGTGACACTGGGTGTATATACAGCATCTGTACCTCACTACACTGCAGTGACACTGGGTATATATACAGCATCTGTACCTCACTACACTGCAGTGACACTGGGTATATATACAGCATCTATACCTCACTACACTGCAGTGACACTGGGTGTATATACAGCATCTGTACCTCACTACACTGCAGTGACACTGGGTATATATACAGCATCTGTACCTCACTACACTGCAGTGACACTGGGTATATATACAGTATCTGTACCTCACTACACTGCAGTGACACTGGGTATATATACAGCATCTGTACCTCACTACACTGCAGTGACACTGGGTATATATACAGCATCTGTACCTCACTACACTGCAGTGACACTGGGTGTATACATACAGTATCTGTACCTCACTACACTGCAGTGACACTGGGTATATATACAGCATCTGTACCTCACTACACTGCAGTGACACTGGGTGTATATACAGCATCTGTACCTCACTACACTGCAGTGACACTGGGTATATATACAGCATCTGTACCTCACTACACTGCAGTGACACTGGGTGTATATACAGCATCTGTACCTCACTACACTGCAGTGACACTGGGTATATATACAGTATCTGTTCCTCACTACACTGCAGTGACACTGGGTGTATATACAGCATCTGTACCTCACTACACTGCAGTGACACTGGGTATATATACAGCATCTGTACCTCACTACACTGCAGTGACACTGGGTATATATACAGCATCTGTACCTCACTACACTGCAGTGACACTGGGTATATATACAGCATCTATACCTCACTACACTGCAGTGACACTGGGTATATATACAGCATCTGTATCTCACTACACTGCAGTGACACTGGGTATATATACAGTATCTGTACCTCACTACACTGCAGTGACACTGGGTATATATACAGTATCTGTACCTCACTACAATGCAGTGACACTGGGTATATATACAGTATCTGTACCTCACTACACTGCAGTGACACTGGGTATATATACAGCATCTGTACCTCACTACACTGCAGTGACACTGGGTATATATACAGCATCTGTACCTCACTACACTGCAGTGACACTGGGTATATATACAGCATCTGTACCTCACTACACTGCAGTGACACTGGGTGTATATACAGCATCTGTACCTCACTACACTGCAGTGACACTGGGTATATATACAGCATCTGTACCTCACTACACTGCAGTGACACTGGGTATATATACAGCATCTGAACCTCACTACAATGCAGTGACACTGGGTGTATATATACAGCATCTGTACCTCACTACAATGCAGTGACACTGGGTGTATATATACAGCATCTGTACCTCACTACACTGCAGTGACACTGGGTATATATACAGCATCTGTACCTCACTACAATGCAGTGACACTGGGTGTATATATACAGCATCTGTACCTCACTACACTGCAGTGACACTGGGTATATATACAGCATCTGTACCTCACTACACTGCAGTGACACTGGGTATATATACAGCATCTGTACCTCACTACACTGCAGTGACACTGGGTATATATACCGTATCTGTATCTCACTACACTGCAGTGACACTGGGTATATATACAGCATCTGTACCTCACTACACTGCAGTGACACTGGGTATATATATACAGCATCTGTACCTCACTACACTGCAGTGACACTGGGTGTATATACAGCATCTGTACCTCACTACACTGCAGTGATACTGGGTATATATACAGCATCTGTACCTCACTACAATGCAGTGACACTGGGTGTATATACAGCATCTGTACCTCACTACACTGCAGTGACACTGGGTATATATACAGCATCTATACCTCACTACACTGCAGTGACACTGGGTGTATATACAGCATCTGTACCTCACTACACTGCAGTGATACTGGGTATATATACAGCATCTGTACCTCACTACAATGCAGTGACACTGGGTGTATATACAGCATCTGTACCTCACTACACTGCAGTGACACTGGGTATATATACAGCATCTGTACCTCACTACACTGCAGTGACACTGGGTATATATACAGTATCTGTACCTCACTACACTGCAGTGACACTGGGTATATATACAGCATCTGTACCTCACTACACTGCAGTGACACTGGGTGTATATACAGCATCTGTACCTCACTACACTGCAGTGATACTGGGTATATATACAGCATCTGTACCTCACTACAATGCAGTGACACTGGGTATATATACAGTATCTGTACCTCACTACACTGCAGTGACACTGAGTATATATACAGCATCTGTACCTCACTACACTGCAGTGACACTGGGTATATATACAGCATCTGTACCTCACTACACTGCAGTGACACTGGGTATATATACAGCATCTGTACCTCACTACAATGCAGTGACACTGGGTATATATACAGCATCTGTACCTCACTACACTGCAGTGACACTGGGTATATATACAGTATCTGTACCTCACTACACTGCAGTGACACTGGGTATATATACAGCATCTGTACCTCACTACACTGCAGTGACACTGGGTATATATACAGCATCTGTACCTCACTACACTGCAGTGACACTGGGTGTATATATACAGCATCTATACCTCACTACAATGCAGTGATACTGGGTATATACTGTATACAGCATCTGTACCTCACTACACTGCAGTGACACTGGGTATATATACAGCATCTGTACCTCACTACACTGCAGTGAGGGTGTATATATACAGCATCTGTACCTCACTACACTGCAGTGACACTGGGTATATATACAGCATCTGTACCTCACTACAATGCAGTGACACTGGGTATATATACAGTATCTGTACCTCACTACAGTGCAGTGACACTGGGTATATATACAGTATCTGTACCTCACTACACTGCAGTGACACTGGGTATATATACAGCATCTGTACCTCACTACACTGCAGTGACACTGGGTATATATACAGCATCTGTACCTCACTACACTGCAGTGACACTGGGTATATATACAGCATCTGTACCTCACTACACTGCAGTGACACTAAGTATATATACAGCATCTGTACCTCACTACACTGCAGTGACACTGGGTGTATATATACAGCATCTGTACCTCACTACACTGCAGTGACACTGGGTATATATACAGCATCTGTACCTCACTACACTGCAGTGACACTGGGTATATATATACAGCATCTGTACCTCACTACACTGCAGTGACACTGGGTGTATATACAGCATCTGTACCTCACTACACTGCAGTGACACTGGGTATATATACAGTATCTGTACCTCACTACACTGCAGTGACACTGGGTATATATACAGTATATGTACCTCACTACACTGCAGTGACACTGGGTATATATACAGCATCTGTACCTCACTACACTGCAGTGACACTGGGTATATATACAGCATCTGTACCTCACTACACTGCAGTGACACTGGGTGTATATATACAGTATCTGTACCTCACTACACTGCAGTGACACTGGGTATATATACAGCATCTGTACCTCACTACAATGCAGTGACACTGGGTATATATACAGCATCTGTACCTCACTACACTGCAGTGACACTGGGTGTATTACAGCATCTGTACCTCACTACACTGCAGTGACACTGGGTATATATACAGCATCTGTACCTCACTACACTGCAGTGACACTGGGTATATATACAGCATCTATACCTCACTACACTGCAGTGACACTGGGTGTATATACAGCATCTGTACCTCACTACACTGCAGTGACACTGGGTATATATACAGCATCTGTACCTCACTACACTGCAGTGACACTGGGTATATATACAGTATCTGTACCTCACTACACTGCAGTGACACTGGGTATATATACAGCATCTGTACCTCACTACACTGCAGTGACACTGGGTATATATACAGTATCTGTACCTCACTACACTGCAGTGACACTGGGTATATATACAGCATCTGTACCTCACTACACTGCAGTGACACTGGGTATATATACAGCATCTGTACCTCACTACACTGCAGTGACACTGGGTATATATACAGCATCTGTACCTCACTACACTGCAGTGACACTGGGTATATATACAGTATCTGTACCTCACTACACTGCAGTGACACTGGGTATATACAGCATTCTGTACCTCACTACACTGCAGTGACACTGGGTATATATACAGTATCTGTACCTCACTACACTGCAGTGACACTGGGTATATATACAGTATCTGTACCTCACTACACTGCAGTGACACTGGGTATATATACAGCATCTGTACCTCACTACACTGCAGTGACACTGGGTATATATATACAGCATCTGTACCTCACTACACTGCAGTGACACTGGGTATATATACAGCATCTATACCTCACTACACTGCAGTGACACTGGGTATATATACAGCATCTGTACCTCACTACACTGCAGTGACACTGGGTATATATACAGCATCTGTACCTCACTACACTGCAGTGACACTGGGTATATATACAGCATCTGTACCTCACTACACTGCAGTGACACTGGGTATATATACAGCATCTATACCTCACTACACTGCAGTGACACTGGGTGTATATACAGCATCTGTACCTCACTACACTGCAGTGACACTGGGTATATATACAGCATCTGTACCTCACTACACTGCAGTGACACTGGGTATATATACAGCATCTATACCTCACTACACTGCAGTGACACTGGGTGTATATACAGCATCTGTACCTCACTACACTGCAGTGACACTGGGTATATATACAGCATCTGTACCTCACTACACTGCAGTGACACTGGGTATATATACAGTATCTGTACCTCACTACACTGCAGTGACACTGGGTATATATACAGCATCTGTACCTCACTACACTGCAGTGACACTGGGTATATATACAGCATCTGTACCTCACTACACTGCAGTGACACTGGGTGTATACATACAGTATCTGTACCTCACTACACTGCAGTGACACTGGGTATATATACAGCATCTGTACCTCACTACACTGCAGTGACACTGGGTGTATATACAGCATCTGTACCTCACTACACTGCAGTGACACTGGGTATATATACAGCATCTGTACCTCACTACACTGCAGTGACACTGGGTGTATATACAGCATCTGTACCTCACTACACTGCAGTGACACTGGTATATATACAGTATCTGTACCTCACTACACTGCAGTGACACTGGGTGTATATACAGCATCTGTACCTCACTACACTGCAGTGACACTGGGTATATATACAGCATCTGTACCTCACTACACTGCAGTGACACTGGGTATATATATACAGCATCTGTACCTCACTACACTGCAGTGACACTGGGTATATATACAGCATCTATACCTCACTACACTGCAGTGACACTGGGTATATATACAGCATCTGTATCTCACTACACTGCAGTGACACTGGGTATATATACAGTATCTGTACCTCACTACACTGCAGTGACACTGGGTATATATACAGTATCTGTACCTCACTACAATGCAGTGACACTGGGTATATATACAGTATCTGTACCTCACTACACTGCAGTGACACTGGGTATATATACAGCATCTGTACCTCACTACACTGCAGTGACACTGGGTATATATACAGCATCTGTACCTCACTACACTGCAGTGACACTGGGTATATATACAGCATCTGTACCTCACTACACTGCAGTGACACTGGGTGTATATACAGCATCTGTACCTCACTACACTGCAGTGACACTGGGTATATATACAGCATCTGTACCTCACTACACTGCAGTGACACTGGGTATATATACAGCATCTGAACCTCACTACAATGCAGTGACACTGGGTGTATATATACAGCATCTGTACCTCACTACAATGCAGTGACACTGGGTGTATATATACAGCATCTGTACCTCACTACACTGCAGTGACACTGGGTATATATACAGCATCTGTACCTCACTACAATGCAGTGACACTGGGTGTATATATACAGCATCTGTACCTCACTACACTGCAGTGACACTGGGTATATATACAGCATCTGTACCTCACTACACTGCAGTGACACTGGGTATATATACAGCATCTGTACCTCACTACACTGCAGTGACACTGGGTATATATACCGTATCTGTATCTCACTACACTGCAGTGACACTGGGTATATATACAGCATCTGTACCTCACTACACTGCAGTGACACTGGGTATATATATACAGCATCTGTACCTCACTACACTGCAGTGACACTGGGTGTATATACAGCATCTGTACCTCACTACACTGCAGTGATACTGGGTATATATACAGCATCTGTACCTCACTACAATGCAGTGACACTGGGTGTATATACAGCATCTGTACCTCACTACACTGCAGTGACACTGGGTATATATACAGCATCTATACCTCACTACACTGCAGTGACACTGGGTGTATATACAGCATCTGTACCTCACTACACTGCAGTGATACTGGGTATATATACAGCATCTGTACCTCACTACAATGCAGTGACACTGGGTGTATATACAGCATCTGTACCTCACTACACTGCAGTGACACTGGGTATATATACAGCATCTGTACCTCACTACACTGCAGTGACACTGGGTATATATACAGTATCTGTACCTCACTACACTGCAGTGACACTGGGTATATATACAGCATCTGTACCTCACTACACTGCAGTGACACTGGGTGTATATACAGCATCTGTACCTCACTACACTGCAGTGATACTGGGTATATATACAGCATCTGTACCTCACTACAATGCAGTGACACTGGGTATATATACAGTATCTGTACCTCACTACACTGCAGTGACACTGAGTATATTATACAGCATCTGTACCTCACTACACTGCAGTGACACTGGGTATATATACAGCATCTGTACCTCACTACACTGCAGTGACACTGGGTATATATACAGCATCTGTACCTCACTACAATGCAGTGACACTGGGTATATATACAGCATCTGTACCTCACTACACTGCAGTGACACTGGGTATATATACAGTATCTGTACCTCACTACACTGCAGTGACACTGGGTATATATACAGCATCTGTACCTCACTACACTGCAGTGACACTGGGTATATATACAGTATCTGTACCTCACTACACTGCAGTGACACTGGGTATATATACAGCATCTGTACCTCACTACACTGCAGTGACACTGGGTGTATATATACAGCATCTGTACCTCACTACACTGCAGTGACACTGGGTGTATATATACAGCATCTGTACCTCACTACACTGCAGTGACACTGGGTGTATATATACAGCATCTGTACCTCACTACACTGCAGTGACACTGGGTATATATACAGCATCTGTACCTCACTACACTGCAGTGACACTGGGTATATATACAGTATCTGTACCTCACTACACTGCAGTGACACTGGGTATATATACAGCATCTATACCTCACTACACTGCAGTGACACTGGGTATATATACAGCATCTATACCTCACTACACTGCAGTGACACTGGGTGTATATATACAGTATCTGTACCTCACTACACTGCAGTGACACTGGGTATATATACAGCATCTGTACCTCACTACACTGCAGTGACACTGGGTATATATACAGTATCTGTACCTCCCTACACTGCAGTGACACTGGGTATATATACAGTATCTGTACCTCCCTACACTGCAGTGACACTGGGTATATATACAGTATCTGTACCTCACTACACTGCAGTGACACTGGGTATATATACAGTATCTGTACCTCACTACACAGCAGTGACACTGGGTATATATACAGCATCTGTACCTCACTACACTGCAGTGACACTGGGTATATATACAGCATCTGTACCTCACTACACTGCAGTGACACTGGGTATATATACAGCATCTGTACCTCACTACACTGCAGTGACACTGGGTGTATATATACAGCATCTATACCTCACTACAATGCAGTGACACTGGGTATATACTGTATACAGCATCTGTACCTCACTACACTGCAGTGACACTGGGTATATACTGTATACAGCATCTGTACCTCACTACACTGCAGTGACACTGGGTGTATATATACAGTATCTGTACCTCACTACACTGCAGTGACACTGGGTGTATATACAGCATCTATACCTCACTACACTGCAGTGACACTGGGTATATATACAGTATCTGTATCTCACTACACTGCAGTGACACTGGGTATATATACAGTATCTGTACCTCACTACACTGCAGTGACACTGGGTATATATACAGCATCTGTACCTCACTACACTGCAGTGATACTGGGTATATATACAGTATCTGTACCTCACTACACTGCAGTGACACTGGGTATATATACAGCATCTGTACCTCACTACACTGCAGTGACACTGGGTATATATACAGCATCTGTACCTCACTACACTGCAGTGACACTGGGTATATATACAGTATCTGTACCTCACTACACTGCAGTGACACTGGGTATATATACAGCATCTGTACCTCACTACACTGCAGTGACACTGGGTATATATACAGCATCTGTACCTCACTACACTGCAGTGATACTGGGTATATATACAGCATCTGTACCTCACTACACTGCAGTGATACTGGGTATATATACAGCATCTGTACCTCACTACACTGCAGTGACACTGGGTATATATACAGTATCTGTACCTCACTACACTGCAGTGACACTGGGTATATATACAGCATCTGTACCTCACTACACTGCAGTGACACTGGGTATATATACAGTATCTGTACCTCACTACACTGCAGTGACACTGGGTATATATACAGCATCTGTACCTCACTACACTGCAGTGACACTGGGTATATATACAGTATCTGTACCTCACTACACTGCAGTGATACTGGGTATATATACAGCATCTGTACCTCACTACACTGCAGTGACACTGGGTATATATACAGTATCTGTACCTCACTACACTGCAGTGACACTGGGTATATATACAGCATCTGTACCTCACTACACTGCAGTGACACTGGGTATATACTGTATACAGCATCTGTACCTCACTACACTGCAGTGACACTGGGTGTATATATACAGCATCTGTACCTCACTACACTGCAGTGACACTGGGTATATATACAGCATCTGTACCTCACTACACTGCAGTGACACTGGGTATATATACAGTATCTGTACCTCACTACACTGCAGTGACACTGGGTATATATACAGTATCTGTACCTCACTACACTGCAGTGACACTGGGTATATATACAGCATCTGTACCTCACTACACTGCAGTGACACTGGGTATATACAGCATCTGTACCTCACTACACTGCAGTGACACTGGGTATATATACAGTATCTGTACCTCACTACACTGCAGTGACACTGGGTATATATACAGTATCTGTACCTCACTACACTGCAGTGACACTGGGTATATATACAGCATCTGTACCTCACTACACTGCAGTGACACTGGGTATATATACAGCATCTGTACCTCACTACACTGCAGTGACACTGGGTATATATACAGTATCTGTACCTCACTACACTGCAGTGACACTGGGTATATATACAGTATCTGTACCTCACTACAATGCAGTGACACTGGGTGTATATTCAGTATCTGTACCTCACTACAATGCAGTGACACTGGGTGTATATATACAGCATCTGTACCTCACTACACTGCAGTGACACTGGGTATATATACAGTATATGTACCTCACTACACTGCAGTGACACTGGGTATATATACAGCATCTGTACCTCACTACACTGCAGTGACACTGGGTATATATACAGTATCTGTACCTCACTACACTGCAGTGACACTGGGTGTATATACAGCATCTGTACCTCACTACACTGCAGTGACACTGGGTATATATACAGTATCTGTACCTCACTACACTGCAGTGACACTGGGTATATATATACAGCATCTGTACCTCACTAAAATGCAGTGACACTGGGTATATATACAGTATCTGTACCTCACTACACTGCAGTGACACTGAGTATATATACAGTATCTGTACCTCACTACACTGCAGTGACACTGGGTATATATACAGCATCTGTACCTCACTACACTGCAGTGAATCTCCAACCTTTCAGTTCAGAAGAAATAAATGGGATTGTAACCAGTTTTACCCATCAACACCGAGGTGCGAGGAACACAAATCAACACAAGGCTTCTCTCTGTAGTGATCAATAACCAACAAGAAACGCCACAAGGAGGGGGCCTGCCCGAGAGGCTGGAGAAGTCATAAAAAGGGAATTGTAAACGATTAAATATTAATGATTAATATGGCTCCCGGGATATCGGGCGGGACGAAGGCAGAGGGACAGCGCGGTCTCATTGATAAAACAGGGAACGGAGCGAGAAGGGATCGCTGCTCGCTGTACGAGGGGCCCGCCAATGCGTTCGCTCGGAGATTGTCTCTTTTTTGAAAAATAGGATTTATTTGTTCAAGTTGCGCCACTGTTTTCCGGTATAAAGAAAGCTCCCTCAAGCGGAGAATCGTGAAAAGTGCGCCCTGCTTCCCGAGATCGGAATTTACTAAAAAAAAGTTCAAATGGTTTAATTTTTTTTTATTAGCGAGATGTCCGGGGAACTCGTCCATAATATAAATATATAAATAAATACTAAAATAATAATAAAAATAATAATATGTTTAGCAACATATGCCTTAAACAGGCAATCCAAGCAGGGGGTTTTTTTCCCCCCCTCTTTCATTTATTTTTATTTTTTAAATACATAATTGAAGCAGGGGGCTTCAGAGCTGACCCCCATTAATTTCCGCTGCAGGGACCCCCTGCTTCAGAGATGCTGAACTCCGAGGGGGGCGCCGGTATCTCCAGCGGTTTTCAGCTTCATCACGTCGGCCAATAGGAAGCCGCACCCGATGACATCACAGTTTCCTATTGGCCCTCAGGGCGCGGGAGTTTTGAGAAGCAGACAGTGAACGGCGTGGCTACCAGCACCCCCTAAGGAGATAAGTACCCCCGGAGACACCGGAGACACCCTGCTTTAAATTCAGATTTAAAATAATAATTAGAAGGAATTAAGAAGAAACGGCATGGGGAAAAAAAGTCAACTTTGGGGGGGGAAAAACACACACTTTTTTTTTTCCATACACCCACAATGATGAACGCTGAAGAGGCACAAACCCCCACACTGCAATGTTTAAACTGTTTCCAGGAAGTATTTAAAAATGGACTGTACTTGTACTTTGTTTTAAAGATGGCCCCAATCAAAGCTGATGAACTTGTCACTTTGGCCACACATGGGGCTGTATCCTTAATCTCAGGCCCTGTAGTACAAAAGGCGTTACAGGGGTGAGCAAACTATCTGCACTGCGCCCCCTCCCCCCCACCCTCTCACTTCTAAAGTGCGTCAAAGGACCCCCAGTTTGCGCAGCCCTGGGTTAGGTAGTTCGCTAGTAGGAAATCCTCTTGTCTGAGGCAAATCCTCTGAAAGATTGGCCTTTGTAAGAACATGTCTCAATGTGTGTGCCGCTGCCAGATACGGGCAGTATCCAGGTTCCAGTTCACCGAGCAGCTCCTGGGATAATGCGCCGCTGTCTCACACAAGTCCTTCTCCGGGAGAGAAACCGTATGGCCAAGAGCACTTTGGGCTCCTTCCAAGACTAGCTGCCGTGGAGAAGCACCCATGACAAATTACCAAACCACTTCCACGAGCAGAGGAAACGAGACTTCTCCCAGGAGACCCCGCGCAGCAAGGAGCCGAGGAAGAAACCGGCCCTGAACGCAAGACGTGTCTGAGCGAGGCTTCGGGGGGTGGTGGGCCTCGTCTTTTACAACACTGCCGAGGCCGCCAAAGCCGGGCTCTTATACCAAACCGAACAGATACAACGGGTCACGTCCTTTACACCACTCTGTAACCATGGTACCACGCTGCGGAATAAGGTGGGGTACACAAACTAAAGATAATTCACACGCAACGACATACAAGACTACACATACACAGGCTTCTGGGTGTAACCCAAGCCTTTGGGCTCGTCACAGGCTCTTCGCTTTTGATCAGTTAATATACTGTAAGTATATACACCTCCATGTACTGTACATACACAAGCAACAATCCCTGCAGCTGGTGTGTTATTACTTGCTTTTCCTGTACACAGGGCTATTTCTGCAGCGGAACAAGGGCGAAGTGCTCCAGCCATTAGTATGTTTTTAGAGAACAAGAAACCCTATATAGTGATTATGAGATGATTAGGGATGTGGCAGGAATGGTAACTGGTTTATAATGATTGCTTTTAACACATTTACTGCAGTTTACTTATAAATGACTATTCTCTGCTCTGTATTCCAGCACATGGCGCGGTGTATATTTCTGGCGTTTGTTTTGTACAATCCCCCAGGCGTCCCGCTGGTACTTACATTCCTCCGATGGCGACTGTCGCACAGGTGCGCTCTGAAAACGCGGGCACGGTATCTGTGGCTGCGCTCGCTGATCGGATGTAATCTACGTTCACGTTCACCTGGAAAACAGCAAAAGTCCGGATTTGAGGCTTGAACAGCTCACGTCTCCCACCCAAACTGGACGGAAAGACCCCGATGGCAGATGTGTAAACAGAGCAAAGGATGGAGGAGGTAAGTGACATGGTCTGTGTCCGTCTGCATTACACATGCCTGAGAGTTCAATACCTGCCTCAGGTATATATACACCGTCTAAGGACCTAGCACACAGGCAACAAAAACAAACATTGTTCTTTTATGTAACTCTTACGCCGGCCAGGGCGTCCGGCCTCGTAGTGCACAAGGGGACAACAGATCAACGGTATCGGTATGCTTAGAAAGTTTCAATAACACGTGAAAAAAACGAAGACCGTTTTTGGGGTCCATAATACTGTATGTTACTCTGGGATACTTCTCGTGCTGCATTCTCCTGTCAAACCAATCACATTATAAACTACCATATAAATAACCCAGGCGAGGTTAGGCGAAGACGAATGTCTCACAAGCATCGAGTTACCATGGAAACATTAAATATATACTGTAACTTATTTATAAGGTGTTAATTAACTGTATTTAACCCACATCACTGCCATTTGGCCACTTTGTGCTAGGTGGGACCGCCCCTTTAAAACACTTCCCTCCCGAGTTAAACGTCTGCAATTTGTCATTAGCAATAACAAACCTGGAGGATCCTAAGCTGGCGGCTGGATCGTACCCCAGGGGCGGCTGCATGATTGCCTCGGAGTTAAAAATGTCAAGGTGCAGTCTCCATTAACTTTATTGGTATAATATAAATTCCATACAGCAGATTACCCGGAGCATACAGCGATGTTCCGAGCCAGCAAAGGGAAAACGCACGTCACCTGCAACCTTGGAATGGGAAGCCACCCAAAAAACTACAAACCATGGAGGAGAGAGAAGGGGGGGGGGGGGGAGAGTGTGAGTGGGGGGCGAGAGAGAGAGAAGGGGGAGAGAGAGAGAGAGAGAGAGAGAGAGAGAGAGAGAGAGAGAGAGAGAGAGAGGAGAGAGAGAGAGAGAGAGAAAGAGAGAGAGAAGGGGGGGGGCGAGAGAGAGAAGGGGGCGAGAGAGAGAGAAGGGGGAGAGAGAGAGAGAGAGAGAGAGAGAGAGAGAGAGAGAGAGAGAGAGAGAGAGAGAGAGAGAGAGAGAGAGAGAGAGAAAGAGAGAAGGGGGGGGGGGGCGAGAGAGAGAGAGAAAGAAGGGGGGGCGAGAGAGAGAAAGGGGGGCGAGAGAGAGAGAAAGGGGGCGAGAGAGAGAGAAAGAGAGAGAGAGAAGGAGAAGGGGGAAGAGAGAGGTCGAAGGGGGGGGAAGAGAGAGAAGGAGAAGGGGGGGGGAAGAGAGAGAAGGAGAAGGGGGGGGGAAGAGAGAGGAGAAGGGGGGGGAAGAGAGAGAAGGAGGAGGGGGGGGGGCGAGAGAAAAAGCGAGAAGGGGGGGGCGAGAGAAAAAGCGAGAAGGGGGGGGCGAGAGAAAAAGCGAGAAGGGGGGGGGCGAGAGAAAAAGCGAGAAGGGGGGGCGAGAGAAAAAGCGAGAAGGGGGGGGCGAGAGAAAAAGCGAGAGGGGGGGGCGAGAGAAAAAGCGAGAAGGGGGGCGAGAGAAAAAGCGAGAAGGGGGGCGAGAGAAAAAGGCGAGAGGGGGGGGCGAGAGAAAAAGCGAGAAGGGGGGGCGAGAGAAAGCGAGAAGGGGGGGCGAGAGAAAAAGCGAGAAGGGGGGGCGAGAGAAAAAGCGAGAAGGGGGGGCGAGAGCGAAAGCGAGAAGGGGGGGCGAGAGCGGAAGCGAGAAGGGGGGGCGAGAGCGGAAGCGAGAAGGGGGGCGAGAGCGAAAGCGAGAAGGGGGGGCGAGAGCGAGAAGGGGGGGGAGAGAGCGAGAAGGGGGGGAGAGAGCGAGAAGGGGGGGGAGAGAGCGAGAAGGGGGGGGAGAGGAGAGCGAGAAGGGGGGGAGAGAGCGAGATGGGGGGGAGAGAGAGCGAGAAGGGGGAGAGAGAGCGAGAAGGGGGAGAGAGCGAGAAGGGGGGGAGAGAGCGAGAAGGGGGGGAGAGAGCGAGAGGGGGGGAGAGAGCGAGAAGGGGGGGAGAGAGCGAGATGGGGGGGAGAGAGCGGAGAGGGGGAGAGAGAGCGAGAAGGGGGAGAGAGCGAGAAGGGGGAGAGAGCGAGAAGGGGGAGAGAGAGCGAGAAGGGGGAGAGAGAGAGAGAATGGGGAGAGAGAGAGAGAATGGGGAGAGAGAGAGAATGGGGAGAGAGAGAGAGAAGGGGGAGAGAGAGAGAGAAGGGGGAGAGAGAGAGAGAAGGGGGAGAGAGAGAAGGGGAAGAGAGAGAGAGAAGGGGGAGAGAGAGAGAGAGAAGGGGGAGAGAGAAAGAAGGGGGGAGAGAGAGAAGGGGAGAGAGAGAAGGGGGAGGGAGAGAGAAGGGGGAGGGAGAGAGAAGGGGGGAGGGAGAGAGAAGGGGAATCTCCATTATAAACACAATTCAGGTGTGGGGGGAGGGATAAGGTGTGAACCTCTGAAAGGTGTTACATATAAACCAGCTATTGCCCGGCAAATAACTACTTGTGAAGATGCTACAAGAGGAGGGAAATAACCCTCGCAGAATTGGAGAAGGCAGCATTTTTATGAATAACTACAACACAGATTACCGTACTAATTGCCGATGATAAAAACCCGGAACGCCATAATTCGGCGGCTGCTAAACAAGGGGGTGGGAGATTACAGCGGCACTTTCACCGGAGCTGGGGGGCGGGGGTGGGGGGGGCAAACGTTAACTCTGTGGCTGCCAGGAACAGCCATGCCCTGCGCTTGCCCTCACGCCCTGGGACCAGGCGTTTATGGTTCTCTTCCATTTCTAGCTGCTCAATACCACTGACCCCTCTGGCACGCACAGTGCAACATGATGCGGGACTGGCACAGGCTGGGGGGGCGGGGGGTTTACAATGGGGCACAGGCCGATCTGGCAGTGCAAGGGTTACTTATTCAGGGACCCTGGGTAGATTAAATGTGTCTGTAGTGATCCGACCAATGCTA